>NC_049991.1:13933338-13967781 GCF_000003815.2 Branchiostoma floridae | reverse complement strand
ATTCTACAGTTCAGTATGATTATTGATGCAGCAAAACCTTCTAACCGTAAGAATATCTGGTATTAGAGTTTTCTTTTACACAACCAGTTCTGACCCTCACCTGACGTTTCGATGTCTATCAAACATCTTCCTCAGAGCTTCGAACTGCTTCTCGTAGATATTTCTAGTCGATGTAGGTGGCGCTGTTGCAGCGAGAGCACAATTCCGTAAGCAGGTGTGGGATAACTGATTGTATCAAATAAAACTCCAATACCCCGTGTTCTACCAACCTGATGAAACTATTTTCGGACGGAACCATATCTGTTCCGAACCACGAATCTTACCTTCTTTCCCTTCAAACTGAATCTCCACGATGTGTGGTTCCTGCCCTCCGTGTGTCTCTGTGATGAGGATCTGGAAGAACTGGGCAGTCACCACGAATCCCTCGAACACCTGAGGCTCCTTGGTGCCTGGCTGTACGTCTGTGAACTCCTTGACGACGTCGAAGCTGTCAGGTTTGCCGGTCGGTGACGAGAGGAGGGTGAACTCCTTGATGTCATGATCTGTGTCCCCAATGTTGGTGATGCTGACCTTGCTCATGGTGTACTCAGTGCCCATGTCAAATGTGATGTAGCCGGGATTGCCGTTCCTATGAGAACAATTTCATGAGTCTATTAAATATGATGCGGCAAATCAAAGTGGTATGGGAATCAGTGGTGGTTTAAACTGTTAAAAAACTACAAGTGTAAAAAATATCATATTCCATTTACAAAAATATCCTTTCGTACAGTCGCACAGATTAGCAGGATAATGTCACATCTATTGTGATGCATTCATGCATTTTATCTGACATTAGAGGTTGCCCTGAAACTATGTAAAGGTACATGGTAACAACATAGCCGTACTTATCGGGTCCGTCTGGGCTCCAAAACGTCTTCGGGTCTCCATCCAGAGCTTTTTCTGGTCCGGATTTCCCTCCATCTTTATCCGTGGGTTTTCCAGATGCGTCAGCCACAGTGTCAGGGTCACCTGGTAGCCATTCCAACTCAGCAACTACGGAAAAAAAACCATACCGTACTTTAGTAAAGCAAATCCTTACAGTTAGTGACCCTAGCATAACACTGAACAATTCTAAAATACCAGATTTTCAGCAGAACCATCATAATGTGTAATGTTTATTCTGTAAACCCATATATGATCAGACCAATTTCACCAAGGCACTAGGTTCTACTGATGCTAAGTGTCTGTGCACATGGTCAGCTGAATCTGACATGCTTCAGTGCTTGTACATAACGGAAACAGCCTTACCAGTCTCGACAACGTCCACAAACTCATCCACCGCCACGCCGATTTTCTCTTCAAGGGTGGACAGATCTTCGGGTGCCTCTCCTGTAAATGGAATTGGGACTAAATGATAGTCTTCTTATGATAGAGTCAACATAATCCAGAGACAAAGTCATATAGTATTTTAAGTAATATGATTAAATGCCAAACACCAACTCAATGCGGTGTCTTTTTGGTTAGGGCTGGGGGTACTGTCGATAAGGCGTCAGAAGGAGACAGAATGATTTACCAGTTTTCCTTGTATTAAAAAGTCTTCATCAGAATGACCTGGGGGGTACAGTGTTCGAATCAGGGTCCTAACAGATTCCGATGTTTTGCCCTTTAGAAAGGCATTCCACACAAATTTCCAGGAACGTGCCTGGGATAGGATAAATGGAGGCCCACCGTGATTTGATACACAAGTGATACTCTAAAAGCTAACAAAGTGCACCAATTTGAGTGAAACTATATTTATGAATAACTTACCTTTCACTCCATTGAAGTCGACGGCGACCAAATGAGGTTCTGATCCGTCGGAAGTCTGTGTGATCAGGATTCGGTAGTACCTTGCTGACGTCACAAAGCCGCCGAACGTTTGAGGTTCGTCGGTGCCGCCCTCCACGTCAAACGTGGTGACGTCAATCCAGTCGTCCTCGGCTCCGGTGGTGGAGATTTGGAACGTGAAGGACGTGATGTCGTGTTCCGTGTCCCCGGTGTTGGTCAGCTTTATTTCTCTCATGAGGTAGTTGGTCTCGAGGTCAAAGGTGATGTACCATTCGTTGAAGTCCCTATCGAGTTAAAGAAATATATGGTGACACTGTGCTAAGATAAAAGCGTAACAAAATATTGATGGAACGATCTTCATTATCATTATCATTATGATCATCTTCATCACCATATGTGTGCCCACTGGAACTGACAGTGAAACAATTTTAATGCGACATCGTAATGACAACTATCATTTTGACGACAATAGCTGTCTCTGTACAATAAAGGAAATATTTTGGTCAGTCTCAGATCAGAAGTACCTCTGATCATCTCAGATCATGGAGAACTTCTGATCATGGAGAAACTGTAGGAAGTAGAACCTACTTTTCTGTGCCACCTGGCATCCAGTAGGTAGTCTTGTCTCCATCCAGAACTTTCCCCGGCTCGAACCCAGGAACGACAGAGCCGGACACATCGGTCACGCTTTCTTCTGTCACCTCAATCCACTCAGATTTTGATACTAAAACAAAAATTCAGTCATCTCTTATGAAATGCAGCCATCTGATGATCTTTCCAGCTGTATATCAGTGCACGCCAATACCAAGGATTTCTACAGTTACATAGAATTTGGAATAGAGCAATTAAACGTTTCTAACTATCCTACTTGTATGCCTTAGGGGCTTTGGAGTCATCAGCATTAGAAATGTCAAGAAAAGACAACTGAGGTCACTGTTTCACGTGATTGTTTGCGGAGAGCACCTTCGCATACATGTCATGTTAATTGTACTAACGGATAACACACCTTCCTCCACGACTTCCACCAACGTGCTGACATCAGGCGCTTCTGGTTCCTCTTCTGGCTCGCCTTCTTCCACCAGCTCCGTCAGATCCCCTACACAGATACAGATAACCTTATCACCTTTAAGAACTTACATGTTGGTCACTTACTTGTGTCGGGACATAGGAGTGGATTTGTGTGATCCTTGATTTCATAAATAGAATATCATGCAGAATTTTAAGAAATATAATTTTGACGACAGTAAAACACACAGAACATGAAAACGGCTTTATTTACGTTGTATGAAATTCACTGAGCGATCTTTGAAGCATTTGGCCGCTCATCGGTCACAACTTCTACTGATAAAGGGGTGTTAAAGTTAGAAGACCTACCCTCTGTGCCTTCGAACTTGATGCTGACCACGCGCGGAGCTGTGCCCGTCACCGTCTGAGTCACGACAATACGCCAGAAGCGACCGGACCCAATAAAGCCGCCAAACGTCTGCGGTTCACTCGTTCCTTTCTCTACCGTGTTGACTATTGTTACCTATGATTGAATGTGTAGAACACATACATTGTACATGGTTAAAAACATCACATAACCCTGCAATGAAACAAGCGGCACAAGTGTAAGATAATGCCCATCTGAATTTCAAGATGGTCGTCTCCGGTAGTGTAACTGAACTATAACTAAGGTCCCATTTCTACTATACGACGATCGCTGAGCCAAACGAATAGATTTCATCATCAGAATACCATGCAAGATGAGAGAGTATGGTTTGACAAACAAAACAGAGCACTCTAAACGTGAAAAAGTCGTTCAGTTTTGCTATTAAATTTGTTGAACAATCTGTCAAATTTGTAAGTGCTCACAAATTGACCAGCGATTGCAGTCTCTATTGAAAAGAAGTAAAACCAAGGCATAAAATGATTGACCACTGCCTATAATTTATGATTTTACTAAAATCATAAATCATAAGCAGTGGTCTCAGATAAATCTGCTTTTCTTACCTCCTCCCAGGTGTCGTCCTCGCCGGTTTCGGAGCTCTGCAGTACGAAAGTTGTGACGTCATGTTCCTTGTCCCCAGCATTTGTGAAGGTGATGTGATCCAAGGTCTGCACTTCGCCGAGATCGAAGGATACGAACCACTGGTTGTAGTTGTCCTCGAAGCCGTCAGGCTGCCACGCCGTGTCGGGATCGTCGTCTAACAGATTATCGGGCGCGAAGACCTTACCGTCCTCTTCATAAGGAGTTCCTGAAGCACCGGCTAGAACGGCTTTGAGCACGGTGGTTTCTGTTTCTTCTATAACTGGAATGGAATATCAGGTTTTTAGGTGCCAATTTTTCATTTACTTTGCGTATTTTACTTCTAAAAAATGTAGATGTACTAGCCTCCATAGCAGGCCCTCTTGGCCTTTTCTCGTCTTTTTGGTTCACAATACACTTTTGCTGGCCATTTTTGTTGTGTACCGCTGGCCGGTGGCACAAGCGACCCAGCACAAAAAGAAATGGTCCTCAAAAGTATGAGCCAAAAAAGACTTGGAGAACAATGACGGCCCGCCTCAGCGAAGTCTGATATGCGGCGAGGATGAGTGAGTGAGTGAGTGAGTGAGTGAGTGAGTGAGTGAGTGAGTGAGTGAGTGAAAAAAGACGAAAAAAGGCCAAGAGAGCCTGCTATAGAGGCATTGAAATCGTGCCTACCTTCAGCTGCTAGTTGTGCTACTTCGTTAATGTCAAATCCCAGCTTGAGATCCTCGAGCTCGGAGATGTCGACTCCACCTTCTACTTGTCCTGATGCAGAATAAAGAACAGGATGGATTTTAGTATGGACCCGACATAAATCAGAGTACATCAGTAGCAATTTCATCATCAAGTTTCCAATCAATGCCAGCGCTCGCACAAACACGAATAAACAACCTAAACAGTGGCTTGATTGCCTCACCAGGGGCGTCTCAAACTATGTCGTATTCTTACACCATGTTTGAAATTTCATCTACCTTCTGCGCCTTGGAATGTGAGATCCACCAGATAAGGCTGGGAGCCGCCATACGTGGCCGTGATCATGAAACGCCAGAACCGACCTGTTCCAAGGAAGCCACCGAACTCCTGAGGCTCCCTGTAAAACAAAACAAGGTGGCCTTCACTTACCACGCACACAATAATGCAATACTAACTGTACTACAACAGACCCTTCTGATCAGTACGTAAACATATTGTACCTTTAATGTTTATCATATTGATTTGCCGCAGAAAAATATCTAAATTTTATAAAGTCAGGTCGTACAGATGGTGTTACTTATACGTGTCTTAAGTATGGTGGTTAATTAGCGCTACTATCAAAATAGAATTGACTCATATTCATCCTTGAAACAAGACTTCACAAGATTTCAATGGCTTCTATCACGTTGGTACATTTTCTACCACATTACCATAAAAATCAAGGATTATCTTACTTGGTTCCCGCCTTGAGGCCATCGACGCCCAGCACTATCTTCCATGTGTCCTCCTCACCAGTGGCAGAAAACTGCAACAACAGTTCGACATGGTACATCTGTTCTCTCAACACGTGAACATTTGATAACAGGGATTCTAGGATCATTTCATTCTAATCTTTGGATTTTATTACGTTCTTTGCAGTTTCTCTTCGTCTGGCGATTACGTCATCGCTTTCAGCTAGTCGTATCAATTACAAACATGTCCTTGAAACTCGACGACATTTGTCAATGTCTTTATTTTCTAAAAGGACAATGAAACCAATTTCTTACCGCCAGCGTGAAGGCCTTTATGTCGTGCTGCGTGTCTCCGAAGTTGGTTACAGCGAGCTTGTTCATGGTGTAGTCCGTAGTCATGTCGAAAACGATGAACCACTCGTTGTAGTTTTCGGGCAGACCCTCCGGGTTCCAGTAGGTATCTGGGTTCCCGTCAAGAACAGCCGTGGCTTCGAATCCAGTGGCAGCTGTTCCCGAGGACTCGGACGTCCACTCGACACTCGCCGTCAGCCAGGTCGTTTTCGAGACTGCAGATGATTTAGTTTGACAAAGTTAGCAAAAAGATATTTTTCTTGTTACTTTATGGTGATTATGGTGATAAAGATTATGTTTAGAAAGCATGTACAAACACATACAGACATACACACATGTCATACATATTTCGTCTCCCGTTCTACAATACGAATCTGAACAAAGTAATTTATAAAGTATGCCAGCGCATACTCGCATCTATGAAAGACAACCAACTTTTTCCATTTCAACGCATCTAAAACACATCATAAGCTCTAGTAAAAGAGGCACAGGCAAAAAAGAAAGACAACTAGAAAAAACAACAACATTTACTTGAAGTGATGGACTGCACGACTTGGCCGACAGTGTATCCTCCCACCACGGGTGTGTTCAGAGTCGTGGCGTCCGTCCCTTCCGGTAGTGGTTCTGTGGAAACCGGAAATTGTGTCATTCAGGTATCTTACTAATCCTCTACATTACCTCAAATAAACCATTGATTTCGTCTGGATTTTACTAAGCTATGCACTAGTGTCAATGTCGTCACATCTTAGCATATTTACAGTGTATAAAAATGACCCAAACAAAGAGAAGATAATAAACGACCAAAAGTCCCCAATATTAGCGTACGTTCTTACCATCTACTCCGTTGAAGGAAACATCTACAAGATAAGGACTGTAGCCTCCGTAGGTCGATGTGATCATGATCCGCCATTGCTGACTGGTTGCTAAGAAACCGCCGAACACCTGGGGTGCGTTCGTCCCTCCCTGGACTTCCTCCACGGACAGGACCACGATCCACGTTTTCCCGTCGCTGCTCGGGTTCACCTGCGATATGCCAAAAAGTAAGTATCCGTGGTTTTTTTTCAAACGCACAGAGCAAAACCTGTGCATGTATCCGACAACTACCCGCATGTTAGTACATGGTCTGATTTAAGATTCTGACCTTTCATCAGATGGTATATGGTGTACATCTGTTACAAGACGTCAATAAACACATGTTCGAACTCTTTAGGTAAATAACAGACCCACGTGTTCAGTTTCAAGTCAATGGTCCAATATCAACTACTGACCAAGTCTTAGCAAGTTATTAAGCTTTCTATTCTCCACTTACACATACAAGCCACTTTGACACAGCAGAAGAAAATACTCTTGAAGCACGTGAACTCTTACCGCTAATGTGAAAGACTTGATGTCGTGATCGGTGTCTCCAAAGTTGGTGACGGCGAAGCTGCTCATCGTGTATTCCGTTCCAAAGTCAAACACGATGTACCATTCGTTGGAAAACCTTTCAGAGGACGGAAAATATATACATTGGCAGTGTAGTCGATTAATTTACAACTGATTCAAATACAATTGCACTTTTCCTGAATACATATCTATGTACATGTTATATATCCAAAAAGGCAACACTGCCATCAGAACTACATGTAACTCCAGTCGCAGCCGTTACATCCCTCTCCACTAGAGTTTGCAATCACGCTGCGGCCTCTGAGCGACCAAATGTTCGACAGGTAGCAAAAGAAAATTTATAGATAAGAATATATTTAGTATGTATTTTGTGTTCTGATGTCATGCAAATCATACTTTTACTTCTTACATCATATTCAGATACTCACGTATTACACAAGTTCGAATTAATTCAATTTTGGTTGCTGTACGATCGCTCTGCGGTTGGTGGAAAAGCAGCGGCGACCTCGCTGCCACCGAGCGATTCTAACAGAGCGCTCAACGAATTTCGTAGATAAAAGACGAATCTATTTATTTTCTTGTCTTTTAAGTGATATGTTTACGTTATACATGATATTCCAATTATGAAAACAAAGGTTATACAATCCCAATGTAAGTCGCAGCGGGACTGCAGCGCGATCACCGTCAAGTGGATGTCTAATGTGTTCTGGTACGTACCTGTCCATATCGGACACCTCCCAGTACGTCTCCGCGTTACCGTCCAACACGACCGTTGCCTCGTGACCTGCAGCAGCCGTGCCCGAGGAGTCCGTCGCCCAGTCCACGCTCTTCTCCAGCCACACCGACTCACGGACTGGTGGAGAGAGTTTGATGTGAGATCTGTACTATTTAAAACTGTAGCATTCAAGCTACTTTTGAACTGTACGTGCTGCATACATGAGCTATTGATTATAAGGTCTTGCCGAACGTTATATTTTGTTTTATTCAGGCTAAAACATTTCAAAATACAGCACTGGTCATAGAAGTAATCACAATACTCTATCAAATTAAACATTGTACATTATAAATCTAACATTTTGTGTGTCTGTTTTCTTTGTGTCAATGATGCTGATCTTCCAACCCTCTCGGCCCCTCCGTCCGTGGTGGTACGGTCCAACTCGGTAACTTCGCATTATATTATTGCAACAGCCGTATAATTGCTCGAAATACGATGGCAACTTGGGTGTGCAATTAAACGTCTTCTACTGTACATTGGTAGCTAAACGTTAGGAGTAAAGAATGATACAATCACAAACTCACCAATCCTAACCAGCTCCATCACAAGTCCTATGTCCACGCCAAGACCAACGTTCAGTTCTTCCACTTCTTCAGTCTCTTCTTCCGCCTCCTCCCCTTCCTCCTTCTCTGTTACCTCCAACTCGTCCATGTCGATATCTTCGGAAAGTTCTCCTGTGATGACAATAGTACATCACACTTGTAAAAAACAGTATTTTACAGATGATACTTTGGGAAAGGTAAAAATAAAGGTAATCATTTTGAGGCCTTGGGGACAATGGTTTGTTATAATATTGTACCGTATTCTACTAAAAACTGCCTTTGAATACATTTATTGTAAATTATTCCACGCCCTTCGGTGCCGGAAAGTCTACAGGATCATAATGTTGTGGTAAACGATGTTAAGCATGTGTTTTGATCTTATGATGCATCAACAGACATAAGTCCAGCACGTCACCTGGTTTTCCCTCAAATTCCAGCCCTGCCACCCAGGGTTCCTCGCCCTCCGATGTTGAAGTGATGAGGAATCGCCAGATCTGTCCGGTTCCGAGGAAGCCTCCGAATTCTCTGGCTTCGTTGCTGCCAGTCGGAAGGCCAGACACAGATGCAACAGTGAACCAGTCATCTGTAGAGCCAGTCGTAGATACCTAAGGATATGATAGACAGAAGGTCAATATTTCCAACATTTGTAACGCTATAATTCATACCATCTACATTTAGATATAAGCCTGTAAGGCCAATACATCTGTACTGTTAGTTAACCAATAGTGAAGCAAATATAACTTGCCAAATGGTTTACGTCATCATCATTCTCGCTGTATTCCAGTTGTCACTTTGTGCAAACCACCATGGTCATTTATTCATTAATGCATAACATCTATTTAAGACTTTTACCGGCCGTAAGACACCGTTGGCAAACACGGTCACACACCAGAGAGCCCCAAATCGATCCTCACCTTCGTTTTTGCAACACCCACCCACATACCAAATATCATTACAATCCATCGAGAGGTTCTGAAGTTATAGTGACTACAAATATCTGGAAACACAAGCACACAGACACACACAGACACAGACAGACAGGCACACCAAAAACTATACCTCCATTTTCATGGGGGTAATTATCCCCTGCGTACCTGCAGCTCGAAAGCCGTGATGTCGTGTTTGGTGTCCCCGAAACTGCTGACGCGGAGTTTGTCCAACGTGTAGGCCTGCTCGAACTTGATGACGATGTACCACGCGTTAAAATTCTTCTCAGTACCTGTATCCGAGAAATACACACATTATCTCTTCAAAAGTTACTTACATATACATCATATTCACTGTGTTGGAGACGGAACTTTCTTTAAATCCCCTAACACATTCTCCTATCCTTTTCTCTTCAGTTGGTGATTCACTTCAAATCTACCGGATGGAGGCCTGGCGTACATCCATCTCGTATCAGCCAGAAGGTGATTTACATCATTCACCCGGACGAGTGACCTGCCGCATCCCCGTATTCAGCTAAATTGGGTATGCCTCCCCGTAAGAGGCGGTATACTATAACCACAACGGTACTGTATAACACTGTATGTCTCTACTACTACTACTACCTACCGCAAATTTCATCAATGAAATATTCGATAGTGCCAGCGTTAAGTATCTCGTTACTTCTCGTATCTACCATGTTAGATTACGGTCTCGGATGCAAATGTTGTCTGGCATGATTGATGGTAAAGTAGCTGGGGGTATCATGCTAACCTGTACACCGCCAGTAGGTGTTCACACTTCCATCAAACACCATGCTGGCGTCAAACGTCACGCCGTCTTTTTCGTACGCCTCGCCAGAAGAGTCGAAAACCCAGTCAGAGCTTCCCGCCAGCCACGTAAACTCCGCCACTGTGAGATTTCGGAAAAGCCTTTGGTTAATTCACAACATTAACAGCACGACAAAGCTGCAAATTCAAGAAGTCGCTCATCTATGATATGATGAGGGCCACACGAAAAACAAAGGTTTAAACAAAAATTAACGTTATACATACAAATAAACGAACAAACACTTTTTTACAGTCATTTCCTCCGTAGCGACCTGTTGATTCTCTAAACAATTTGTAATGTTGTCGCATTCAGAAGACACAACAAAAGTAAATACATTCATTTAGATTTTCCTTACCTTCCTCGCCAACCTCTAGGAGACTGCTTACATCGACACCCGACAGTTCTTCGACATCTTCTTCCTCAGTTGCCCCGCCTTGAGAACAGTAAATATAGTAAATCACTGATGTGCGTAACTATATAATGTTAGAAAATCTCTCGTGTCAAGTGCATTATGTCAATTATTGAAGAAAATCGTAACACGTATCATTTTACATTGGTAAAGCAAACAAGTAAAGTGTTCATTGGTAAAGCGTAACATTGGAACAGCAAACAAGTACAGTCTTGAATGATGGGAAAAAAACTCAATTCAAAGCAATAAAGCAATATGAAACTAGTATCACAGAAGCGCGATCTATAGAGGAACGCCATTTACTGACCAATACGACACTATGCTGTGTAAGACAGTAGTTCCAAGGTACCCATTCAAAAGAGTTATTTCGTGCCAATCTTGATACAGTTACATCATTCAAAACAAATCCATATATCAATCCGTATACTTACCCTCCACACCAAGGAACTCCAGGGCAACTATGTACGGCTGATACCCGCTGTATGTCGCAGTAACGCGTATCTTCCAATACTGGCCGATGCCGAGGAAACCCTTAAACTCCTGTGGCTCCCTGGACCCTCCGGTCACCCCGTCCACGGACAACACCGTGTTCCAGTTATAAGGCGCGGGGGCAAACGATACCAACAGGGAGAAAGCCTAGTGTGGGAGAGGTGGAGTGTGACATGCTTGCAAGTTGATTATCTTCATTCCTATTGCTTTGTATGCACCGCACCGTCTTACGATCATTAACTCATGCTACCAAATTTACATAATAAAGGGTGAGGCACAAGACACAGTAACTGCCCATGTAAGATTGAGACTCTGGAATGAATAAAGATCAGGGGAAATTAGTATCATGGATACCTTAGATACCTTAGCACTGGAGATTTACTTCACGTTAGCTGATGTAGTGCAATAGCTTTGCCGAGAAAGGATTGCTAACGGGCAAGAATATGGGAAACAATTGATTTACCAACCTTCACATCATGGTCAGTATCACCAAAGTTGGTGATGCGGAACTCGCTGATAGTGTAGACAGTCCCCATGTCGAAAACGATGAACCAGTCATTGTAGAACTGGTCCAAACCGACGGCTGACCAGTACGTGTCGGGGTCATTGTCCAGGGTCGCCCCCGCGTCAAACACGACTCCGTCCTTCTCCTCCGCCTCTCCAGAAGATTCCACAGCCCAGGATGTCTGTCCGACAATCCAGGTAGCAGAGGATACTGCAACAAAGCAACATTTTGTGTTAGATTGATGCTGTTATGTACATGTACAACATGAATAATTGATAAACAATAGAAAAATAGGTGCAGGATAAAGGAAAGAGCGCATACAGCTAGGCCGACCTCTTCTATACTAAATAAAACTGATTATAAACAATAAATGATAAACTAGAGTAGATTAATACATAGAATGTGATAACGTGTAGGCAATTATACAATAAGGATAACCAAAGGAACTAATGGGATGAATAAGATAAGAATGGGACATAGGAGACTAACACAGGTGGTAGAATGGTTTATCATATGGATTTTCAGACTACTTTTAAAGGACAGAAAAGTCTGCTAACCCTGTCTCCGTTGAATTTCCTATTTACAAGTTCAAAACGACGACATATATACTTATACTATAGAACGTTATTGAAAAAAGGTTAATAGGAGATTGTGATATCGGTGTTGTACCTTCGTTGACGATGTCCACAACGCCACCGATATTGAAACCCGCGTCAGTCTCCAAGCTAAACTCGTTAATGTCAACGCCGTCTGGGAGGCCGCCTGAAGTGCGAAAGAAGTCATTTAATGTCAGAATATACTTTCAAACGCTCTTTTGTCACATTTATCAATCTAAAGAATCATAATCATGTAAATCCTAAGTAATCTTTCGCAACGTGAAAAATATGGACGTAATTGAATCAGCTTCAAAGAAATCTTCAAGACATTTAACACATGAGATCTTCACAACAGGTGAGAATGTGATGCAATTCCTTCTTTAACAGCAGGCTTAAAACTTGTTGTAAAATACATACATATGGTAATCCGTAAATAGAGTTTCGTCAGGTTGGTAGATCAATTGAAAATAGTTCGACGCACAGTCCTCTTTATTGTTCTACAGACGTTTCAAGGACTTGCCTGTCGTTTAGCTGCCATGATTAAAATGACAGGCAAGTCTTTTAAAGTCTGCAGAAGAATAAAAGAGACTTGTGTACCGAAGAGGACTATTTTCAATGAATATGGTAATTTTTTCCTGATGATGACACATCTACAGCACATTTAAAGCTTTTCGACACTTACCTTCCACCCCAAAGAAGTCGAACGCCACCAGGTAAGGCTGGAAGCCGCCGTACGTCGCGCTGATCGTCAGGCGCCAGTACTGCCCTGATCCGATGAACCCGCCGAATTCCTAGATAAACATAAATCAGAAACGACTTCTGCTCTTGAACTTTGCAAACAAAGTAAAAAAAATCGCCAGGTTTCTTTTCCTGGCTGCCTCCGACTCAAGCAGAACAGCATGGCAGACTGTTGAGGAATTCACTTCAGTACTCTCAAGTCAGGGTACTAAACACCACATCGGTGGTATCGGTGTAAGATGGGAATACAGTCAGCAAAAGCTAATAATTATAAGACAGAATGATAAGAACTGATTCACTATATCTATAACATACTAATGTTTGAAGAAAAAGAATACAATATAAAACAGCGGTTTCCCCCTAACCTGTTCTTTCTTGGTTCCTCCCTCCACACCATCCACGCTTAACACAGCGATCCACTCGTACTCAGCACTGGTAGAAACCATTAGGGTGAAAGCCTGAAGTGGTAAAGATACATGTCAACACAAATTAAAACCAAGCCACTCGCTACGATATTGCGATGAATAGTCCACGATATATACATGTATAGAGAGCTCGAGAGAGATAAAGAGAAATGGTTCATTGTGATGAAGAAAATGTTGGAGCACACAACTTCTGAATTGTAATTTCCTACAACGGTTTCCTAGACTAAACATCTCATCCTTTGAAATATTTGACTATATAACAAATGCGTTATGACACATGTTGAGTGACTGTATCTACACACCAACCTTGATGTCGTGGTCGGTGTCACCGAAGTTGACGATGCGGATCTTGTCCAGAGTGTACACGGTACCAAAGTCAAAGATGACGTACCAGGCGTTGAAATACCTAAAGCAAAACACAGATGTTCAATTTCACGGATCTCTGGTACAGGTATGGTCGACGAAAGAAACAATAGAGCAACCTGTACTCTGGAACTACTTTTGGTCTTATATATCGTGCGATGTAAGTAAATTTTTATCTGGTGGAGAGGGGGTCTTAATGGGTTTGTATACGTAGTATCCGATGGATACTAAATAACAAAATTCTATAATTGTACCTGTCGAGTCCTTCAGCACTCCAATACGTGTCCAAACTCGCGTCCAGTATGTTCGCCACCTCGAACCCCGCGGAAGCCTCTCCAGAGAATTCCACGGCCCACTCAGCCTTAGCCTCGATCCAGATAGCTATGAACAAACAAACAGAGACATGAATAAGATATCCTGCAAAAATTTTGACAGTTTGTTAGAAACATCAGGGTAGAATAAACATTTGACACCCAATGTCAAGATCGACCCATTCTTTCTATACGATGCACGTTTTCCGGAACATCGGTGACGATGAACTGTTTTTTGATTGCAAGGAGAAATTCTTATATCAACACTTACCCTCGTAATGACACAGCTCACAGTAAACACACGTTGACTCATACACATAGCAAAAACAGAAAGCCATTCTACATATGTCTATAAGTAATCAGAATTAAGTTTAAATATATTTACCGTCTTTCATGAATGCTATGATAGATGCGAGGTTGAATTCTCCTGAAAAATATAGCAAAATAAGAAAAATAGTATTAAACGTACACGTATTATATTGTACGATTTGACAATATGGTCTATTTCAAAATGTGTAAGTGCTATGAATATTTACAGTACGATACTGATTAAGGTTCTCCGAAACATCGTATAAGAACTAGTGGAGTAGGATGAATGCTCAAGATATTTCGAGAACGAGTTTCGTAAGGATAACAGGCTCTTTTCGAGAGATGGAAAAGTGGTACAATGCAGAAGTAAAAATTACACACCCATTTCCGTCAGCCGAGAGAATGTTGGGAACAATACAGTGACAAGTCGACACAACACATGACATGTATCGACTATAACTTACCTAACTTAAATTCTCACATTTCAAGGGATAAGAGAGTAGCCCTTACCTTCGCCCGCCGCCGCTGCACCTTTCGCGGCGGACACACTTAACCGCAGTGCCCCTCCGCACATCTGGGACTCATCACCCAAGCATGGCGTGTCGCACTCCGCGTCGTCGACTTTCGTCATGATGGCAAAGTCGTCTGCCCCGCCACAGTAGCACTCCGAGTAGTACTGAGTACCTGGTGAAATATTTATAACGATAACCGATGAGTTCGCTGGCTGACTTGAGTGCAGGGCCATTACCTCCATTTCTTAAAATACATACATCAACGACCGGAGGTCGGGACCAGGCTAGTACACACTTCACTCCATAGAGGCCTATCTAACATAGCTTGCTCCAAAATTCTCTATAGATGAGCGATAACAACGAGCCAAACCAGACTTCCAATTCCCCTAGTATGCTAATAAACCCCTTCAGTTTTACAATGCCTCTTGCAACTCTTCAATATTCGAATAACAGCGGACACACGCCAAGACAAACAACAGACACTTCAAATGAATACTATATCTTCACTGACTTGGCCGCCTTAAAACTACTAGTGGGTATACTAGTATAAGAAGTACACTTATAAGTCTAAGACGCTCTACCTGAACTTATCTATCCGCCATCATCTTAGTGTGTGTGTGCTCATCAGCCCTTTGTAATGATGTAGGAAGAGACTGCACATACCTGAATATTCTAACTTCAGTTCTTTGCAGTGATCAGCACAGGCCTCATTAGTCATGATCTCGTCATCTATCCACTGTCCGTACGGGAGGCGCCTGAAGATGAACATATCTTCGTAGCAACCAAGCAATTCGTCATTTCCCCCAGCTTCGGCTTCTCCAGCTTCTGCTTCTACTTCTCCCCCTTCCGCTTCTGCTTCGGCTCCTTCCGCCTCGGCTTCTGCTTCTGCAGCCTCGGTCTCCGCTTCGGCTCCTCCAGCTTCCGCCTCTGCTCCTCCAGCTTCCGCCTCTGCACCTCCACCGCCTCCACCCTCACCTCCTCCAGCCGCTCCTCCTGCAGCTCCACCGCCTCCTGCAGCTCCTCCGCCTCCTGCAGCTCCACCGCCTCCTGCAGCTCCACCGCCTCCTGCAGCCCCACCTACATAGTTTGTTTGCACGTTTAAAATGAACCTACATAATGTGTAAACATGCATCAACATACCACCATCATCATGTCGGTGAAGTCGATAATCCATAACAACAAATCAGTTTTGATTGTTGATGACATGACCAAAACAGCAGCGATGGTCACCCCACATCTATTAAGGTACAAGCGTACCTAATGCAAAGCGCGTGCATAAAGTCGCTGATATACTGAATTGGTTTTGTCGATGCAGCGTTTTGCTTGCTTCGGGTAAAATAGATCACATCAATGTATCTATCAATGATAAAACCCTGCATGATGGAACTACATTGACATTGTTTCAGTCGCCACAAATAGTGAGTATCATTGTTAGGTTCATATCAAGTGAAGCACGATGCTAGAACCGAACTCAGGGTACCATACCTGCCGCAGCTGCTCCTCCCGAGGATGATGAAGATGATGAAGATGATGAAGATGATGATGATGATGATGATGACGAAGATGATGATGATGATGATGATGATGATGAAAATGATGAATGGCTGGACGAAGACGATGAGAAACTCGCTGATGATGAAACAGACGAAATCATTATATTGGTATATTTTCAGCTTTCTTTGGTAGAATGCGTTTGGAAAGGCATAGATTAACATACCCTAATTGTCCTATGTATAACGCAAAGTAACACCATAAAGACCTGATGAAATTGTCGTGAGTTAGACTAACAGGAATCATTCTAAACAAATCAAAACAGAAATAGAAGAAAACAGTACGAAAGTGATGGGCGTACCTTGTCCACGCTTCAGATGATCATGTAGGGTGTCCTTGTTACCGCCCACAAGCTTAGTTTGCTGAAACAAGCAAGTGGGATAAAGAATAAGTATGTACGTACGTACCCGTCTAAAGTTATGTATTAGTTATAAACCATGTCTTGACACTTCTTTAGCTTTGAATTTCCGTTTGGACAAGTAGTGATTTCGTTGGTACCTTGAATTGTTACTTTTCATTGAGTAAAGCTGCAGGTGACACGTGAATATAAAATTGTCGATTCCATGTTACTTTCTTTTGTAATATGCAGAATCTAGCGCTAAAAACGTTACTTGGAAACTGATACTCACTCTTTTCTGCGCCGTGTATTTCAGTGCTGCAGCTTCATCTCGTGCTCCCTTCAGATCCAGGCTCCCTTTTTTCGCCTTGTACTGAAAGCATGAAAACACACACATCGAGGATTTGAATGGAGGGTATCAGAGTACAACAATAAATGCAACTGTGATTGGTCATCAGTATTGATCCTGAAGAATGCGCGACAGTGGTCGTTGAAAATTTGATCCGTGTGTACTTTTGTGTTAGAAGAAAGTTTAGCATTGTACTATAATTACTACTAATACAGATGAGCTTCCATGATTATAGTAAATCCAAAAATTCATCTACTGAATTATAATGGGAGCGACATTCAATCTCTCTCTCTCTCTTCTCTCTCTCTCTAAATATATACATACATATATGTTATCGTAATCCAATGTCTCTTGTATGTAGAGAAATTGACAAATGATTTCAAGATTTCTGTGGCAAAACAAAAACGTATTAACTTACAATAGACTTGCTGTCACCCACTTGCACCAGGAAGTGCAGGATGCACACCAACAGCAAGGCGGCGTTTTTGTATGCCATGCTGAATGCGCCTCTGAAAAAGACACATAAACATTCAATGTCTACTTTAATACTATGCGAAAACGAAGATCATCAATAAAACACTAAGATTAATGCTTTTGATATCGGACATCTTAATTAGATCTTATCATGTTCGATCAAGTATTCTTTCGTTTGGAACATTTCTATTTTGCATATTATGTTGTTGTTGTCCATCATGCATCCCTCACAAATGCTTTTACCATTTTATGTGTACAATCTGGTAACTTTAGAAAGCTTATACCATCCAGGTGTTACTATCAAAGGCGCGCCTGTTTCATACAGAAGTGATGGCGATTTGCCAGGGGCGTGGATAAGGCAGTCAACCACACAAAATCTATGAACAAGAGCCACAGACATAAACTTTCATATGGTTGCATGTTTACGTGTGAGACCACGTACAAGTTGGGTAAAAAGTATGAACAAGACATCAAACCGACAGGTATAAATGATACAACTGATTATTCTTTGTTGTATGTACTTGAAAACTACACCCGGACATGATGCCCCAACAAAAACTAATGTCCAGTACGATATAGATGTAAATGTAGATGTAGATTTAGACGTACTTTCAGGCATTTAAATTTATGCAAACCTGACGATGTTAACGGGGGGAGGGGGTTGTAAGGTCTTTGACAATTCGTTACCTCAAATGACACAGCCTTCTTGTTGGATCACAACCATACAGTTCAATTGACGCCTTTTCAGAATGTACTTGAGGGTCAGTGGATACCGAGTTAAAATGTGTGAAGTAAAGTTGGAATGCGCGCCTAACTGTGAGATCGCATCAGGTCAGCCGTACACAAACATATGTGTGAAGATTATGCAAACAAATAACGATGAATTCTCCGAGGCAATGTCATTTTCAACTATTCTCTATTCTAGACATTTTGAATAGAATATAGATTAACAACGTATTGATAAATGCAAGGCTTTGCAAGCATTCTGTAGTAAGAAACACACAGAATCAGTACAGAGTTAATGACAAGGTCATTGCCCCATTGCTCAGGTTATGCACGCGTTTCTTCACATGGGGATGGGTCTGTGGATGTGAAGACGAATATTGCTTGTGGGAAAATGACACATTTGTGGTACATTCTTTATCTCTGGTTCTCTCTTTTTTTCAATATTGTCGACCTTCATGGGTCAAAAATGATTGACAGGGTTAGTGACGATGACACTGCGCACGCGTAAATTGCTAAAGGTGGTATCTCACTGCACTTTGGGCACCGGTGTGGCACTGCGGGCTTCTAAAGATTACTCAATGAATTTCAGAGATAAAGAACGTTTTGTGTATTTTGAAGTCTTCTACGTCATACTTTTACGTATTACGCAATATCAAAATAATAAAAAAAAACGGCAAAAATAACACAACGGTGTGAACGAACCCCGCAGTGTCGCACAGGTGCCCCAAGTGCAGTGAGATTCCAACTTGCGTTTTGTACCCATCTGTTCTATAGAAGCATTTCAATAGTCTTGGGGGAACGTGCAAGACTTTGAATGACGTTGTGATATCCATGTCTATGCTGGGAATAATGTAAAACGTGATTGAGTCAATTGAATCGGGAAACATATCAGACACTTTTCAGGTCAGTAGCCTTGATAAGTGAAGACTACAATATCTCACATCACAACGTTCAAGGGTCAACAACGGATTTGAGAAAAACCGTTGAACTGATTTCTCAATAGTTAAGTGCAAATGTGTGCCGCGAAGTGTAAAACGATGTAGAAGTGATATCCCAATAAAGTTAAACCCAGCTTTCTGAAGTGGTTATCTCACATTACTGCGCCAAATTGAGCCAGACATTTTCATAATTGACGCAAATCAGAGCAAACCGGCGCACCGTCCATTGAGATACATACTTAAGAAGTATTTATGCTGTACTGCTAAATTTGTGCTTTTTTCTTCGATGGTCGCAATATTGAACAAAGTCAGCTTATTGGGTCATGTTTCTGAGTACAAAAATAGTAAAGGGATAGAAAATATTCAATGAAAAGTAAACATCTGGTGAGCAAGACGCGAAGGGTCAAATACTTCTGACAAGGGAACAGATAAATTAAATCAAGAAGACAGTGGTATAGAAATCGTTCAGAACCAAGCGAGTGTACAGGACCAGTTTTTCTTGATTTCTTGACAATAGGCTTAACAACGGTGAAACACTGCAGGGACAAGCATTGAAATCTCTGCCGCAAAGCCCGAGGCGAATTGCCCGACGATTTTGTCAGCAATTCAAGAGTTCAAATTTCTGCTGTGTGTTCAATTCTGATCAAGAGAAAGTATACTTATTCAAGTCCGTTATCAACGTTCAGACATAGTCGAATTTTTCTAAAATCTATAGATAAAAAATCGGTTGTTGTAATCAATGACCTATATGATGTTTTTTTGGACAAAGGTCAAGGATCGAGAGTTTTTAACCGGGTTTTCAGAGAAGATGTCAGATTGTAATATATCATATTCTAGCCCTTCACCCCACCCCCAAAATCATATGGAAACATCTGGCCGTTTCTAATATCAATAAGTGTTTTAGCTTAAACTTCATAACTAAGTGCTTTATGGCCTTAAATGCATATTCATGGCGGCATTAACAGAACGATGTAGTTGGTCTACACAGACGAGCTTTGATCTATATATATATATAGCCATATCTATTTGATTATATGGATGGCATCCACGTGCTCACTAATTTTAGGCCGTTTCCAAGTTTCCAATCATACTATAAATCGTATAAAGTAGCTACAAAATGAGCAAAATAAGGTCAAAGACAAAGATATGCAGAAAAATGAAGAATCAATTGTTCGGTGCTCGGTGAAACCTTTCTGACCATTTATATTTCATAATGAAGGCAACTTTGGGGGGGGGGACTTTTTTTATTCGCACGCTCGCATCAGAATAGGCTTTCGAATAATACACAGTGCTATACAAGTGATAATGGGGATCTGATTCATCAAATTCAAGTTTCTGAACGTCTGGTGCTGAGCTGAGTGTATAGGACTATCAATATGTTCCTGCTAACTTAACACGTCACTTTTGATAATGGAACTGTTTGAACCCATACCCCCTATGATTCACTGTATATGCTTCACTGTTCACTGTTAAATCAGGTTTGATATATAAGATCACATTTAGCCCGTGACCTCTTTTGTATACACAGACCACATAGGCTGTTAGCATGTCCAACTTGTATATCCGCCTGTGTATGTATGTTTATGCATAGTAAATGATACATTGCAAAAGCGAATTAAAAACATACACAGTTAACATGATTTATATTCATATTGTTGTTACTACATTAGAGGTTACTTAGTTGTCAGTGTTTGCTCCTTGTTACTTAGTTACCCGTTGTTTAGTTCAACATGTCGACTACAACAGTTTCTCAGAACTGTGTCTTTTGTCATACTTTACCTTTGAATTAAGTTCAAAGCTTTTATGTTGTTGACATTCTACTGTATTATTTCACAGGCATCATCTTATCAACTTGATTCAGAAGTCGCTGATATCCTATACTAGTATTCTTTTCCATTAGATTATAGATTGACGTATAGATACATTTCGGAAAGTTGTTGAATCTTTAATTGTATAACCCCTTCACAACTACAGAAAAACCTACTTATGCGCAATGGGAAACTGATCTTAATGTACACAAAAATACCCCTGGTCACAATTTTTAAATCTTATAACTTTTAAACGTTCGTCTATATAAATTTACAGCAATATTTTTCAAAAGGTCCGTCTAAAAAATCAACGAAGAAATAGTTTGTTTTTTTTAAACACTGAATGTAAAAAGTTCTAGTCCTTTTATAGGGGACATCTCTTTAGTCGTGGAATGTCAAACAAATCCCACAATACGGTGAAGCATGTACACAGTGCCTCGCGGCGTTATGATGGCACGAACAATGGTGAAACACAAGAACGAGTGCGGACAATGCGGGCATTGAGAAGTTTGTATTTTAGCGCGCATTTTTGAGTGATAAGAAACGGTTTGGGGGAATAAGAAATATCTCATTTGACAGAAAACTGTACAAATTCTAATGGAAACGGCAGAATGGCTGTGAGTGGAAGCTTGACAGAAGTACATGTATTTTTTTGTCATTTGGCGCTTGCTTCATTTCCACCAACATCGTTCAGCAAACAAGTTCATAGAAATCTCTCTTCGCACATTCTCACACTCTCACAACTTACAATCATTCCTATTTGGTTCCTAGAGTTGACCTACCATACATTGTGTGTTCAACACTCTCTAACTATAGACACAGTGTAAGGTACTTTTCATTGGAGCTGCGCCTATCTTTGATATAAAGAAGAACGAAGCTTTCTCAACGTTCGACCCGAATATTGTACGATCTTAAAATACATACTAGAGACGAAGAAAAAGATTTACTCGATTAAAAGATCCCGGGAAACATGTTACAGACTTCAGTAGTTGAAGATGTTAAAGAGATGTTAAGAATCTTGCCACTCATCTATAGATGGTTTAGATGTTCTGGGTACAGTAAGCAAACATGAAGCAACGAAATTCCGCCATTTTTTATCGTGGCCTACTGACCTTATGGAAGAAACAGAAAAAGTAGCAGCTGTCAGAACATTGAATCTTTTGTCAACGTAAGGTCCAGTATATGATCGCAACCGACTTTAAGAGTCACACAAAAATGCGCAACCTGCCTCATGAGGCAAATGCGCAAACTAAGCATTACAGGAGATGGTGGAAAAGAGAACATTTGTGCTGAACAATACCAATCTGTTAACCGATTATTGAGTACACGCCCCCCAAATACGCGCGCACCCATGTACATCGAGGGTCAACTGCGAAATTGACGCTGGTGGCTTCAGATTATCCTAAAATAGACAATTGTAACGAAAGATCTGTGTCGGATGATCAGAAGCATACGTTGTCAACTTTCCGCCGCCTGCAAAACTTTTTTGTCCTGTTCTGATGTCTCTTTCGTCTTCAAAACCGTTTCAAGGACATGACTCTAAAGGTTAAATCAAACTTTGTAACGATGACATTTCTCACTCTTCAACTTTTCTTGCCAACGACCTCACTGACATTGCTCATACGCTTTAGTCTAAAATTGCGCGCTATTTTTGTTTCGCAGCTCACTTACCTTCCTCCGCCTTCCTCCGGGAAAGTTTTCCTGCTGTGCGACTAGGAACGACTGGAACTAAAGAGTAGCCCTCATTCCAACAGACGTGAGAAAACTGGCGGAAAGACGCGCATGCACCCTTCTGGTTCAATCGGGTGCGTCTTGCGGGGTCCTAGACACGCGTCACAATCGGGAAGACGGTACCACTCAGACAAATTGGTGGGGAGTGTGAGTACGTGCGCGAGAGACTAAATGTAATACAACTTTTGTGGTGTTCTGCTGTAGTATTTTTCTGAAAACAACGACAGTCAAATGTTAGATACGTTCATTTTCAAAGTTTATTCTCCCGTATCGACTACAATCTATGAGAAGATTCATCGGAGGTTATCAAACCTCGCCTTGATAAAGACCCCTCCCGTAGACCAAACAGTGGAATAGTCCCCTTAGTCCTCTTTACCTCAACACGTGACGTTCAAACTGTCATACAGTTGATCAACAACAATAACTGGCACACTAGGGTGACATTGGGTCACATTACTTTTGTGCTTTGTGCATCCACCTGATGCATCTCCGAGTTGGAAACGCGCCAAATTCGTTACAACAGAATTCAAACCTACTTTTCTACATTGTACATTTTTGACAGTTGTGTGGTCAAGGTAGCTCCCCATTTGACCGACAAATAGCTCCATATGGTGCAGCGTCTAGACAAGACGTTACCCGGGGCTGCGACAAGCGGTCAGAAGGTCAAGAACACACAGACAATGGAAGCTTATGTATACTGTCAGACAATGGCTGGCGTTTAGTATAGATAAGGATTATCGGGTTGAAATCATAAAGATGACAGGAAAGGGTCACATCATTTTCTCTCGTTTGTTTATTCATTTGCTTTTTGTTTGTTTCATAAAAGCGAAGGACGTCTACATTTTCATAAAGGCTAGAATGAGTCTAGTGCTGTTCCTCTATTTGTTCCAGCCATCGCCGCAAGGGGGAGCTAGACATACGTCATAAACGAAGGATGCCTTAAAGGAACATCAGTGTTCAGATGGCTGAATGTATGTGCATTTATTACATGCATCTGTTTCATCATACGTTAACTTTCCGGTAGTGGCCGCGGCACCTATGTTAGGCATCAGTTCGCCCTTTATTAACAAGCAAAAAAAAAAAGAAACGAAAATGCTATTTTTAAACTGTACGCGCAAAAGCAACATTAAATGGTAATTTCGGAATTTTACACTCAATTATTTCCAGAGCCTTTAATGAAGTTCACACATCAAGACGCTTGGCCTTGTCCAGTAGATTCACTAACTTCAAATGACTGTTCAGATTCCCGCGCCTAGTGCAGTACAGTACACGGCTTAATTAGCTTACACAGTCCAATCAGATTTGGATAATTCGGCAAAAACTGTGTGGAGCAAGCACATGCACTAATGTAGTTTTATTGCTTTATCTAATGGGTTCGCCTGCTGTCATTGGTTGGTTTTGTACTCGTCACCAGTATGGAGAAACTGAAAAAGGCAGAACAGACATTTGCATATCTTTGCAGAGGTAATTTTTGCACATGTTCCTTCTCAGGTGCCAGTGATTCCGACCCCGCCCCCTTTCCGCGAGACGGCTTAGGTCCCGAAGCCTCCAGGCTGTCTTCCCCACATTGTTGAACTGGCTGTGTAGAACAATGGCAGCACCTCAACACCTCAGGTCTGATTATACACACATGACCTATCAACTGCCATCTTATGGCAAGAACGGAGGCTGTGCAGATTATCAGATCCGAATCACGCGTGTTCTTACTTCATACAGTTTTAGTATTTTTCGCTGTTCAGGTGATTTATGATGTGACACCGA
This sequence comes from Branchiostoma floridae, assembly GCF_000003815.2. Taxonomy (NCBI): domain Eukaryota; kingdom Metazoa; phylum Chordata; class Leptocardii; order Amphioxiformes; family Branchiostomatidae; genus Branchiostoma; species Branchiostoma floridae. The sequence goes on along the minus strand of NC_049991.1, from coordinate 13,943,402 downwards.
GTTGGAAAATGAGGTAATAATCACGACAGTACACAATTAAACTTTATGTGCAGCGAGGAATTACATGCTTGTGTTGCCCCATAACGCATACAAGTTGATACAAGTATATTCTTTGTTTCCGTTCATTGCTTCTTTGCAACGTAAACTTTCATGTATTCCACTTGAATTTGAATGGATTGCGAGGCAGAATATGGTAATGATTATATAGAACCCTGCATTATATACTGTCAGATAGGTTAACGACACGAATAATGTGACATTACAGCGCAGATCCCGCAGGGCAGAGACGACACCTGTGTCAGCAATGCCGTCAGAATATCCTTTATTACCGAGGAATCTCGCGTTGATTTATTGACGACTGAAAATTCCACGCATGGGTCGAGCGAGGACAGTGGTTAAAGGTGGCAGGTTGGATGTGCAACGGTGGCCAAACACGGTGGCAAGATGGTGGGGGAATGTCTTCAGGAAGGTTTGGGAGTCCAAATACGGTGGGGAAATGTCTCAGGAAGAATTTCTTGGAATAGGTGTTGCAATTTTCAATGGCAAACATGTGGTGAGCGTGATCAAAACCCCCAAAACGCGTCGTTGTATACATGTTTGGGCCGAATAACGAACTATCAAGTGTCTTAACTTCTACACTAGTTTGTGTTCACTGAGGCTTGACGCATACTAATCACACTTCATTAAGCTAGATGTCATCGTCATTGACCTGAATGCACACGCTCGGTTAACCGAATAATCTGTCAAACTGTCAGCAGCTAATCATTAGACCATTAATCAAAGTATAACAGCTATTATGTGGAGATCACAGAGACAGTGTGCAAGATTCTGAGCATATTGGAGTAGTCTAGTTGAAATTGTCCTGATATTAGAGTGTGTAAAGAACGCCCACAATCACACACACTGTACGGTAAGGGATGTTACAGTAAGTTATTATTCATCATAGTTTGAAATATATACGTGATATGAACATGGGTTAGTTGTGTGTTCCGTTAACAAAAACACATGACACGAGAGTTCCACAACCAATTTTATTGGTCAGACAGACCCTATCACCTGTCATATAACAGCATAGTCGTAAAGTGGTGTGGCTTACAGAAAGGCGAGAAGAAGTTCCAAATAAGTACAGTCAATCTTTGGATTCAGCAACTATTAAGGGACTGAGGAAATACTGAGGACGGTGGTGGTTGCTCAGGACAAGGTTGTTTGATAATATGTAACATTGGACGGAACTGTCTTAATGTGGCTTGTGATCGGGGGTGGTTGTACGACATAGCTAGCCTGTATACTTTGAAATTACCTAATGCTCTTGTCCAAACAAAGTGGGAGAATATGTCGCAAGCAACACTATCTTGCGGACAGAGTTTCTACTAGTGCTGCACTGAAAACTTAAATTGATACAGAAGCGTCACCTAGAACTTACTTCCAGCATGATGTAGACCTAGACTCCTTTATCATTATCCTTATTTCTGCGTTGATCCACATATGTTTCGTCTGCCTAAACTTAATCACATATTCTATTCTTTATAAACACGCCCCCTTATAATTAAATATATTCGTCACCTGAGCAACTATTGATTGAAAATCATCCTAAACTTCCTTTGTCAGCTTCTCCTGTGCGATATCATAAGGGTCAGCTTGTCAAACTTGTTCATAAACTTAAGTACTACAACGTAACTTCTATAAAAGTCGCCATCCTCTACTTGGCCAATCTAATGGCAAAAACCGCACCGCTACTACACCGCTACTACTATCTGTCTATTTAAAACAGTTCTTCTTTATGTTGATTGCTTGCTTGATCCTTTATTTAGTTTCAGGTTTGATACTTTCTTTATTCATGAAATACCTATCACTGGGGTGATGAGGAAAGAGGTCACGGTCTTACAAAATATCACAGGGATACAGATTACATGATCGATGGATGAATCAACAAACAAAAAACAATCAATCAATCAATCAATCAATCAATCAATCAATCAAACATCTCTTAAAACTCGGGAACTTCTTTGAGTTCCAGGGGCACGGCAATGTCCCGGATGTGGTCCAGCTGATTGCCAAGTTTGAGCAGATCCTCCATGACCCCGCTGCCTTCGTTCTCTGCCCTCTTCTCCAACCGAGCCTCCAGCCCAAACAGGGCATCCAGGGCCTGCAACAGAACCACGGACCGTCAATGCTTCATCGTATTTGATACAGGCAAGAATGAAACTATGAAGCTGGTTTGAAAATGTGGTTTTGTTCCAGAATTAGTGTAAAAAGTCTTACACAGTTTTCAATAGCTTTTGTCACAGCCAGTGGCATAGTTTCATGTAAGCTATTCTCTGTGTTTCATAGTGACAAACATTGGTAAAATCGTTTTTCCCGCTCGGTTATCAAAAGACGTAATCTCCAAGCGGATTATACGGTACCATAAGATAGTATTAAAGCTGACCAATGAGTATAGCCGGTCAAAGGGAGTCAGACGGGCTCTGGTAGTATACACACTGCTAGCCTGGCTTCACTCATCTGCCACCTTTTGATACAGTGCTATCTTTTACGTTCAATCCTTGCAACGTCCAGCCCTTGCAAGACCAGACAGGGAACAACGGACGCTAAACCGGGTAGTGAGTGAGTGAGTGTTATGCTACCGTAAGACCTTCTTGGAGATACAAAAGACAACGCTCTCCTGAAGCTCACCTCCTTCAGCTGGACGGCCACGTACTCGTCCTCCTCGATGTCGCGCCCCAGGTTGTCCACCAGCTCCACTGCCGACTCCTTCAGGAACTGCAGGGTGGAGTCGATCTCCCACGCGATGTCGCGGCGTACTTGCCCTGTGAGAAGGCATGTGAGCGAAATTTTCAAGCAATTCCCTCCAGGTGCATTGCTTTGTACATTTGAGTCATGTTTAAGATAGGAAGATTAGGATGTTCAAATAAAGTCTCAAGGTCTCAAGGTGTCAAAGATAAATTTGGGTCTGTCTCTGCACTTTTGGTAGTCACAGTTGCGAGCCCCGGTTTTGATGATGTATAGCAGGTATTGGGATCGATATTTTGAGGTCACCTGGGACTCAGCTCCAGATATATAATTCATAGCATTTTTTACGACCCCATGCTGCCTTATATGTACAGTAAACATCCATCTGTTAACGAAAACGTTGATGTACCTTCACAGACGGAATCCAGAACTGCGTCCCTGATCGCGTCCATTTGGTCAAAGTCAGTTGCCGTAAACACGAGATCTTGGCTTGACGCCAGCAGCTGAAAGATTTTACATATATTAATTAAGCTTCATCTGTCTTTAGATACGAATTTACAACTGTCTTACTAAGCGAGAAAAAGTTGAAACTACATTCACTACCCTTCATGTTGTAGATGTAGTAGGATGCCACATTTTTCACTATGACCCGTTCTTAGCTTGTAATTATAATAGCATAATAAATTCCTTTCACTATTCAATTAACTAATAAACAAAATATCATAACGATTGTGTTCAACTGAAGTTACATAGGCCAATTTTCTAATTGAATAGACATGGTATTCACCAGTAGTTGAATTAGCTTTGACATGTATTAACAGTCTCATTAATTCCGACTGTGTTCAACAGTACAATCAGGCTCACTTCTTTTCATATACAGTCTCATGTTGTCATGTTGTCATGGTAATATCCACCCCTTTCTATAAGATCGTTTCTTTCTAAACATCTTTCCAACGTCAATAATTACTTCTCCTTACAGTTATCTCCTTTAGCACGAAGCCTCCCACACCAACTGCACAGATCATTGCACCATCAGCTTTTACATCCTGTGCCGCTTTTCGCAGAACCTCCCTATCCATTGCCTTCCCGTCCGTGATGATGATGACAATCTTTAAGAAATATCATTTTCTTTAGTTAGCTCAATGAATGAAAATGGAGATATTGTTTTGGGTGTGTCTATCTGTGTGTGTATTTGTTTGTATTTCCAGAGTTTTCTAGTCAGCATAACTCCAGAACCTCTTGATGGATTACAATGGTATCTGGTATATGGGTAGGTGTTGGTAATTACCTTCTTTGCGTCATCGCCAGCCGGAAATTCCTTGTATGCCTCTTCAAGGGCCTTCCCCGTAAATGTACCCCACTGGTTCATGTACTGGATCTTGCGTACGGCATTCAGAACGTCCTGAAGCACACATGTACACACAAACAAAATTGTGATAGATCGTAAATTTTCAGTCACCTTTGACAAATGGTAGACAAGCATCTTCTTCGTCTTTAGAAATGAAATGCAATGCAATGAGATGAGAACATTAAACACAATAAGATAACTTGAAAAAGTACAATCAGAAAGAGTAAATTGTGTCTGAATCTGTATGAAGAGTCTATGTAGAACAGTATATGTAGTAACAATCCATATATGTTAACGTGTGCATTTTCTTTCAAGAATTTAGCTGTGGACAGGTGTATGCCATTCTCTGACGTTGCTTATACCCCCTTTCCACTAGGACGGCGCTCTCGTCGCACTCTCTCTGCGACCTAAGATTTGACAGATCTCCCAACAAATTGTATAGAAAAGAAAGAATCTTTTAAAGATTTGTGTGTTTTGTTGTCTTCTCAGTCACACTTTTACATTTTGTATCATATACCCAGTGTGAAAACGACGTTTCCAAATATTCTATTTAGCGCGCAGCGCGATCGCCGTCTAGTGGAAAGGGGCCTTAGTCCGAAAACTACCAACCTCCCTAGTGTTGTACTGGCCAATTGGAAGCTCCGTGCGCAAGTCCGAGCCGTATTGGTACACTCCAAGTTTGGCAGCATTCGGACCTATCTCGAATCCCGCCGCCAGTTTAAGGACGAACTTCAGGACATTAGGGAAGTTCAGGTGAGTGACGCTCTTGGACCCGTCCACAATCAAGATGATGTTGGCCTTGGCCGAACATGTAGGTGCTGGAACAGCAAAAACAACCCAGTAGAAGCCAGTTAATTGCACAACGGATTATCGCAAACTTCTGTTAATTGCACAGAATTCCAAAATCCCAAACTGGTGCGGACCAGCTGGATAACTTCATACTCTTGCACCACCTGGATAATTGCACGAAATACGCTGGAAAATGGGGTGTGTAATTAAACGGCTTCCACAGTACTAGATAAGTTTCAAATCCTTTGAAACCTTTCAAATTTTTCGAAAGAAAGTTCCAATTAAGAAACAATCATCAAACCCCAAAGCTTCATACGCTATGAGTCAAGACATTCTGGAGGTCCATCTTGCACAGTCTACGTCCTACAAAAAAGCTGTGATGTGTTACATTATGTAATCGTCTTACCAGGAATTTGGATGACCTCAGTGTCAGTCTTAGTGACAGTTTGAGTCCCGGTACAGCCTGTGTTGTCTCCTGGCCCTGCAGAATACAAGAGCCTTTAAGCTTCGTTTATGAACCACAAGGCCGCATCTAATCGTTCCTTCGTTTCTCACCGCAGCCTTTCTTTTTGTAGGTCGTTAACTTGTCATTCAGGCTAACCTACGGCTGCATTTTAATTACCAGTGTCAAAGTATAAAGAAGGGAGCCACAAGATACGATTTAGCTCTACATACACGAGGGGGATAATGTAATAAAAAAATACTCAGTAATACAATGACAAACCAAATGTCCCCAGCAGTATCGTATCGTGCTACTATATACAAGCATCAAGTCTATATTATCTCGTTCATCACATAGCATATAGTTTTGTATGCAGTGTGGAATCATGTACCTGTAGTGACGTTACCACTCAATCATCTAATGTAGTAGGCAGTTTGCCTAAGTGAGTTCGTTCGTGAGGGTACCTACCTATCTGGCAAATGAATTTCTTTTGCCTGCTGCACGTGTCGTCGTCCCAGCGGTTGCCTGCTCCCGCCCAGTACTGCACACAGTCCTGCCCGCCGGCATTGTTGGGCTCTCCTGGGGCCCATTTCTTGAAGTCACAATTCTGTAACAAGCAGTGATTCAGAGACATTGTTGAGAGATCTTGAGAATCTGAATCTGTTTCCTGTGTACTGATCATTTACGTTTCCGATGCATCTCCGTCTGTTTGACATCTCTGGTGGAAAAATACCAATTCAACAACTTCAAAATGTCACCTTTGTTTTGATGCTTTTGCTTTCTAACTGTATTTTGTCAGCCGGTAGTGGCATATATATGCACAGAGCTCCGTCCCACCCACCTGCATTTGTGTCCCATCGCTGAATGTCCACACGCCTTCCGATGCCCTGTCGTCCAATCCTATCCAGTGGTCGCCACCTCCGTTCGCTTGTACCAGGCCCATGATGAAGGTGTCCAACATCTCCGTCTTTGGCGCCACCAGGCGGCCACCATCAGCAGCACACTTAGCCTTGGCATCGTCATAAGACTTCCTGTCTCCATACGCCCTGTAGCAGGTGCCTTCATACCTCTGGTAACCACTTGCACAGCTTCCACTAGTACCTCCGGATCCGGCTGCTCCTGAACGTGTAATACCAAAACATTTTTGGCTACATGTAAAGTTCTACGGAGTGTCTGCGTGCTCCAAAATCCGTCGGATTCCCAACGAGTTGGTACGGAGGCGGTACTAACCACGTACGGATCCCAAAAGATTGCCCACGTTTTGGCACGTAGACAGCACATATTTGCACGTACGGTGGGTTGTGCCCCTAGCTTCAGCAACTAGTCTCAACTGAAAGTCATTTCTGATATGCAGTATAGTAATACTAGTGTATTAGTATTAGTATTCTATTATTCTCTTTGATTGGTCTTGAGAATAATTGGCAAACATTGTTCTTCATTCCTTTAAGCAACTATAGACATTCTAAACAGCACTAATAACAGCTTTGTAGTGACACGAAGTGCTACTCTTACCTGCTTCCATTCCGTAGAACCCGATTTACTTTACAAATTCTGATGTCTTTCATACCAAAGTCTGAACCCTTAGCAAATGTACCATTTATTAGTCTATGAAGGAGTGTGTCGTATCGGTGGTCCTCCAGGTATGTGACAAAGAGATGGACGTTTAATAGATAACGGACCCAATGAAACTGCACTAAACATTCATAAAAGAGCACCAGATACACAGTGATGCCTCTAAGAAACAGATATTCTTACTCGCGAGTTTGCAGTTGGATCCATGAAAGCTACCAGATTCTAATATTCACACAAAGGAAACATTGTCATTGCAACTCTCGCATAACAGAGCCGGTAGGGACAGTATTAAATGCCAATGCTACAGTAAGTAAAAATTACATCTGATTCAATATTCAATCTCATCGATATTAATTTTCACCTGATTTTGAAACAAAACCTGGTCACCACGACTGCAGTTGTCAACTTGATAAATGATACCAGTCTACTACGCTCGTGTCATTTTTTGCACCTCTTGAATGCGGAAAAACATTATGAAACAAAAATCCAAGATCAGATTGGAAATGTCGAATAAGAGGTTACCTATGATTCGGTAGACTTGGTTCGCCCAGCCTCCTCCCTTGCCATCTGTCTTGCATGCCGTTGATCTCCCAAACTTGTAGTAGGTACTTTGTGCGTTGGACGACGTCCCGCACTGCCCACCGTTCTGAACGGAGAACACGGCATTGCCCTTAGCTTTGGCGACCTCGTAGCATTTGTTGATGGCATCTTGTCGACGGCTGTATTGACCATCCAGGCGGCTATCCGACCCCTCTACAATAGTAATGGCCCTACTCGATGTGTCCTTCCAACATCCCAGGGTGAAATACTTCGGGTTCGCATCTGAAAGTAAAACCGAGAACATTGAACTTCATAGGGACGTCTTTCGTACAACCAAAAAAAAAAAAAGAGTCTTGTTTCCCAAAGTCTGTTCTAAATGTCCGGTGTGGCACCCATCAATGGTACAGTGGACGTGGAAGGTCCTACCTGTGATCCTGTACACATCATTCGCCCATCTGCCTCCTTTCCCGCCTCTACAGCCCGACGATGGTCCGTACTTCCTGTAGGTTCCCCCAGCGATGGGTGACCCGAAGCACTGGCCTCCATTCTGCACACCGAAGACCATGAAGCCGCGGTCTTTAGCCACTTGGTAGCACTTCCCCAGCGCGTTATTACGTCTCTTGTAATCGGCGTTCAGACGAGAGTCCTTGCCTTCCAGTAGCCCGATCGCTCTGCTTGACTTGTCTTTCCAACAGCCAAGACTCATGTAGCCAGGGCTGTTTCCATTGGTCCCGGTACAGCCTGTGTTGTCTCCTGGCCCTGCAGAATACAAGAGCCTTTAAGCTTCGTTTATGAACCACAAGGCCGCATCTAATCGTTCCTTCGTTTCTCACCGCAGCCTTTCTTTTGTAGTTCGTTATTTGTCATTCAGGCTAACCTACGGCTGCATAGTAATTACCAGTGTCAAAGTATAAAGAAGGGAGCCACAAGATACTATTTAACTCTACATACACGAGGGGGATAATATAAAATACTCAGTAATACAACGACAAACCAAATTTTCCCAGCAGCATCGTATCGTGCTACTATACAAGCATCAAGTCTATATGTATCTAGCTCATCAAGCATACAGTTTTGTATGCAGTGTGGAATGTACCTATAGTGACGTTACCACTCTATCATCTAATTAGGCAGTTGGCCTAAGTGAGTTCGTTCGTGAGAATACCTACCTATCTGGCAAATGAATTTCTTTTGCCTGCTGCACGTGTCGTCGTCCCAGCGGTTGCCTGCTCCCGCCCAGTACTGCACACAGTCCTGCCCTCCGGCATTGTTGGGCTCTCCTGGGGCCCATTTCTTGAAGTCACAATTCTGTAACAAGCAGTGATTCAGAGACATTGTTGAGAGATCTTGAGAAGGCCATCTGAACAAGCGAATCTTTCTGACTTCATGTTTTGACTGGGCCACACTTCAGTGGATGAAAGATAAATGATAAATGGTTAATTTTCTCACTAAACGTCATCATTTATATCCTTGATGTTGATGGTTTGTGTCCTGTTCATTGATCATTTACGTTTTTTGTGCATCTCCCTCTGTTTGCCATCTCTGGTAGAAAAATACCAATTCAACAACTTCAAAATGTCACCTTTGTTTTGCTGCTTTTGCTTTCTAACTGTATTTTGTCAGTTGGTAATGGCATATATATCTCAAGAGCTCCGTCCCACCCACCTGCATCTGTGTCCCATCGCTGAAAGTCCACACGCCTTCCGATGCCCTGTCGTCCAGTCCTATCCAGTGGTCGCCTCCTCCGTTCGCTTGTACCAGGCCCATGATGAAGGTGTCCAGCCTCTCTGTTTTTGGCGCCACCAGGCGGCCACCATCAGCAGCACACTTAGCCTTGGCATCGTCATAAGACTTCCTGTCTCCATACGCCCTGTAGCAGGTGCCGTCATACCGCTGGTAACCACTTGCACAGCTTCCACTACTACCATCGGCTGCTCCTCCATGGAGAAAACCCTGTAGACAATATATGTGAAAATTTATTGTATTGAATTGGCCGAAGATCCTAGCACAGCCGCCCCAGTGGAGGGCGCGGGGAAGCAGTTCAAGAATATAGCAATTAGTAACAGTCTGTACCATCACGGTGAATATGTTACATGAGCTTTTGGACTATTGAACATTTGTCTTCCACCCTTTTTGCATATTAATTCATAGTTAGGATAACCTTGTTCTTCAACTAGATCTCTTTTACATATCAATTCAATGCTAGGATATAAAAATCACTTTAGTGTCACTGACGAAAACTAGTGGATGTTAGCTGAAACGTCTGACCGTTTCCAAAATCATATCCAGGTGCTTGAGTAACTGCTTTTTGGCGTATACTTTTGCCTGGATGTCTAACCTACATCGACGTAGATAGACATTGTATGTCCAGCATTTCCTTTCAAAACTTGTTAAGACTACAATTAAAGAAAACCTATACACAAATAACAGAAAATCAAGCGAGGGAAGGAAGCTACTGTTGTGAAAATGTAACTATATACTTGTACCTTCTTTGAAAAGGACTGCAATGCGTCCAGAAGCGACAGTACTTTGGAGGAGCTTGGCTCGTCTGTATCGTTGTTTGTCACGGTCACCTCCATGGACTTCTTTTCGGGACCCTAGCGAAGCAGAACTCATTTTGTAGTTCCCCTAATTGTCTAATGG
>NC_049991.1:13891475-13932959 GCF_000003815.2 Branchiostoma floridae | reverse complement strand
AGAGAGAGGGAGAGACAGACAGGGGGGAGCCCGGTATTAAAAAAGGGGCAAAAAAAAGGGGGAAAGAAGGAGAGGAATTGATTGAGTGAAAAGAGCCAGGAGAGGGGCCGGGGAGATTAGAGCCCCCGGCGGGGGGGGGGGCCGAAATTGGGGGAGAGAGAGGGAGGGAAGGAGACTGCGGCCCACTGACTCCAACCTGTAACATCAAAAACCAGTTGGTCGCATTCCATGATTCAGCATACTGAAAATGATGGCAAGTTCCTTACTATTCTAGTTGCTACATGTGTGGGTACTACATTAAGAGTCAGCATCCTAAGGATATAGAATCGAAGTAGAAGGTACCTAGGTCTAAGAAACAAAATTTACCTCCACGCCGACGTTCTCCAGGACCCGGTGTGCCACATTCTTCAAGTCGTTCAAGACCTTATTGAACGCACCGTCCTCCGGTGTCTGTGAAAATGATAAGGTATTGTTTTAAGCATCTTGTGTATGCACTTCCACGCTATCCCATTTAAATTGATACTACTCCATATAAGTACTGAAATTAGTAGTATTGTGAAAGGCATAAAGTCGTCTCTTTATTGAAGACTTCGTCTTTTTTTTCATTACATATATCCGTGTCGAGTTACACACTTACAGACATGCGGCTATATAAAAAAGAGACCTTGTCTACTTCTGACATGAACATGCAACTTGCATATGGAAAGGCACCTCAGCAGAAACAGCGGAGACGACAACGAAGATGAGGAGCAGCGTTTGCAGAAACCGCAGGGTGGCGCTCTTGGACGCCATGCCGCTGGACTTCCGCCTGCTGGAAAAGAGTTGTGGAGATATTACCAAATTTACCACTTTTTACATTTCAGAGCTCCAAATATAGATAATACTGAGTCAGTATTTTGTAAATATAGACATTGACGCGCCCTGCCAATGTGCTTGCTAGTTTATACCACTGGAGTGTTGGGTACCGATAATAGTTTACAACAACAATGGGTAGCGTAAAAAAAAGCTTCACCACTAAAGCATTTTGATCTTCATTGAAGGATTAAAATTCTGAGTCCCCATATTCTGACCCTCCAGTGTCTGCTATCGTGCACCGGACACATAGAGGTACTTGAAATGGAAAATCAGACACGTCAGACTACAACATCGGTTTTTACAGTCAAACTCTGATTTATCTGTTGTTTTTGAGATCTTACGGCCCCCGTTATATTTTTTTGTCTTATTCTTTTATTCCACTTTCCTTTTTTGACGCCCTTGGAAGAACATGCACAAAATAAGACCCCAAAAAATAAAACCAAAAACAAAAAGATAACCTATGAAAAAACACAAACACTTGTTCCTGCCGGCCACAGTAGAAAGGTAACGCGCAAAACGTCTGCAGACAACAACGCTACAACAACTCGGTTAAAACAACATGCATGTAAAATCTATGCATCCGTCGCTAGCGTTTAGATCAAGCCATTCTTTTTTTACGACGAGGAGGTCGCTTGTTCTGAAGGGGTTTCATCTGAAGGAGTAATAGACGTTAGGACAGACTTTGCCAAAACTAGCATACGGGAATGGAGCAATTGCAATAGTACTTGTTTTCAGTCAAGAGACAAGAAATGAGTTCCTGAATGTTACAACCCATCTACACATCTTCTATCAGGATAGGGAGACACTCCCATATGACACTGTGGGTGTCTTTTTCATTGATCATGAGATTGTTTAGATGCAGCCATGCAAAGACAGGATTCGATACCGATAGGGGGCGCTATCACTACACGAAGTGGACTCCAAATTATATAATACGTGAGCAGTTACTTGACGTTATTCACGTGTAATTAAACAGTTGGAATTGAGAAATTTGCCCCTTGGGTAGGCATGAGTCAGTTCACCGTGCCTTAAATCTTATTATTCTCTTAGGTAAATGTCATATATTTAGATATCGCAAAAAACATGTTGATTTATCTGGTTTTATTTCATTTGATTCGTATTTTCAACAATTAGAATTCATTATTGCTCAACGCAAAAATAAGATTCAGAAACACATTGGGAAGTGGGGGAAACTACATATTGTTTTATCTAGTTAATTTCAGTTATTTTCCTGTACAATGATAGGGGTTCTCACGGCATTTTATGAGCATACTCTTTTGTCCTTGGATTTTAGTTTCAGTTTTGTTGTTACACATGTGCCTTTATTTTCTGTATGTTTGCCATGATTTTCTTTCTGTAAAATTTATGTTGGTTATAAACAATAAAAAGACTGATTTATAAAAAAAAGACAGGATTCGATACCGATAGGGGGCGCTATCACTACACGATACAAAAGCTAAAGTGCTCTCACCAGACGGTGAAACAGAGTTTTTCCAAATAACCGCTGGTGTCCTACAAGGTGATACCTTAGCTCCCTTCCATTTTATAGTGGCTTTGGATTATGCAATGAGACAGGCCACAGGGCAACCTGAGCTCACAGGTTTTGTACTTAAACCAAGAAAGAGCAGTAGACACCCAGCTGAGTTACTAACTGACATAGACTTTGCAGATGATATAGCCCTTACTTCGAACATAGTACTAGAAGCACAGTCATTGTTGCACAAGGTTGAAAATGCCTCCAAAATTGTTGGCCTACATGCCAACGATACAAAAACTGAGTATATGGTGTTCAATCAACCTGAAGGAACCCTGATCTCAACAAAAGGTCAGGCACTTGCCTGTGTGAAAGACTTCAAGTACTTGGGTTCATGGATAAGAAACTCTAGTAAAGATGTGGATGTCAGAATTGCTCTAGCTTGGGGAGCCATGAGTAAAATGTCAGTTATATGGAAAACCGATTTAAGTCCAACAACTAAAATCATTTTCTTTAGAGCAGCAGTAGAGTCAATTCTCCTCTATGGGTCAGAATGTTGGACTCTGACAAAAGCCCTAGAGAGAAGACTCAACGGCACATATACGAGAATGCTGAGATCTGTCCTAAAGATCTCATGGAGAAAAAAAATTAAAAACAAAGTCCTTTACAAGGATATACCGCCGATAGCCGAAACTATTCGGCAAAGGAGACTGCGTTTTGCAGGCCACTGCTGGAGGAAAAAGGATGAAGTAGTGCACAAACTGTTACTGTGGAATCCGAACCACGGAAACAGGGGCAGGGGAAGACCGCGTAAGTCATACACTAAGCAGCTTGCTGAAGACACCGGTCTGGACCTGCAACAACTTCCCGCAGCGATGGATGACAAAGAGGGGTGGAGGAAACTGGTTATGTGGAGACTCCGAGCGAGCTCGCCGGAGTAAGTAAGTAAGATCACTACACGAAGTGGACTCCAAATTATATAATACGTGAGCAGTTACTTGACGTTATTCACGTGTAATTAAACAGTTGGAATTGAGAAATTTGCCCCTTGGGTAGGTATGAGTCAGTTCACCGTGCCTTATTTCTACATGGGCGGCTTATTTGTCGGCGTCCAAACTCTGCTGGCATTTGAGACAAATTTTAGGCAAATTTTCATCAAATTTTCTAAAACAAACTGCTGGTTCTAAATGCCGTTACCACACATTCAGAACCTTCCCCAGACGCTGTCCTAACCAAGGTTGTTGGTAGGGTGCTGAAAGTAGTCTGGCCAGTTTTAGACAACGCCCATCTTTTAACCTGTACTATACTTACTCCCAACCGAGCCCCGAATGCTTCCGAACCTACTCCCAACCATCCGACGTCCAGTCGCACACGGCCGATTACCTCCTAACGGGTTTCCAGCTGATTGTCAACTCTCTCATTAATTAAATGCACAACCGATTACTAAACGAGGGGCCCATTTCGTTTTCAATCCATATTTAAAAGATAATGTCTATAAAACACACAGAACGTGAAAAAGTAGTTTCGATCTATGAGCTCGAGTGATCTGCCAAATATTTGGTTGGTCATCACTCGCTCGTCGATCGCAGTCTGTAGTAGTCATGAAGAGGAGGTGAAGTTTGAGGTTGGCAGAAGTGGCCTGTGTTTGTTACCTTTTGTCTCTATAGATCTAGAACCCTTCCTCACTCTGTCGTACTACACAGAAGAAGACGTTAGAAGAATTAAGATGAATGCGATTAAACAAACAAATAAACAAACAAATGCGCTAGTTAATTGCTGGCATGTTGCGATCCTTCTGTTAGTTGAGTTGGTTAATGCGAAGACGCCAGGGGCTAGAGGTGCGTCACAGGGTAAGTACGGCAACATGAACCTTCCATTAAAGGGTTGATGGAACCCTTCCTTTCGTACTCTGACTTTTAGCAGTTTTCTGCGTTAGAATGATTGAATTAGTTGATCAAAGATGCTATCTTCAACGTCCAATTGTCCAGGTGCGAGGTGGTAACGTCATGAGTTAAGTTTAGTTGACTGGGCTCAGACAATACTGCTCGTCATACCGAACACAATCAAAACACAGCTTGGAAGAGGTACTGTAGATAGAAAAATGTTTCTATTCGTCTGTTGGGCGTTTCACCCCCATGCCGACCCTGTGTGTAATGACAAGATGTGCCGTACGGGGCATCGAACTTTGGGATTCGAGGGAGAATCTCAACAAAAGAGGGAGCAGTGTAACAGTGGGGTTCAAGCGCCACCAACTGAACAGGCCAACTAGCTGGTCCGGACCTTTTGGATTAGTGGTCAGCGGCGTTCGTTTTTTAACTGGCGGGCGGGTTCGAATCCCGGGGGCCGAGTTCTACTCGCCTCTCTTAGCATTTCACTTTGACCGCAAGTTGTTGTTTGTTTCGGTGATGATGAAAACATAAAAGTCTGCATCATTTCAAGTACATCCAATTTTGATCGCTCAGCCATCGCCGGCTAGTAGAAAGGGGACCTTTTACAGCGCCCGAGGCTTACCTCGACCTGGGGTCGGGACCAACTCTCCCTGGAAGCGCTGTGCGTAGCGCAAGGTATCCAACAACATTCCTTTCGGCTGACACCTCAAAACTTGCTACAGAAAGATTTGTTGTACTGGGCATTGCAATTGGAACATAAAGGTCTGCTTCAAAACCGTTACCCATTAATTTTACATATTCGGGAACTAACCATGACCACACGACCCTCAAGCGTCAACAGATTACAATACAACCAAGACATGTTTTGTTTCACACAGAATACATCTAAGTCGTAAAATGTTAACGTGTTTGTCAAGTACATATAGACATTTTGCGCGGTCTATCACGTGAGGCTGCAGCGGATTAAAATGTGTAAACAAAATCTCTTAATTGTCTCTACATTATCATGACGCACGTGATTGGGCAAGTGTAAAAAGTGGACAAACACACACCGACGCAAAAACGTTCGGACATGCGTACGGGGGGAGAAACAGTGTCATGAACTTAATGAACAATAAACACTTACAGAAAAGTCCTTCATGAACAATAAACACTTACAGAAAAGTCCTTCAATACCTCCGGGAACAAATGGAAGACGATTGAAGCGCTTTCACTTCATCACATTTCAATGCCAAACAGACGGCCGGTGACAGGGCCTTGCAATCCACCGGGCGGGCGGCCGTACGCAGCACACACGTACCTGTACAATGCAGGCTAATCGTCTGCCGTACATTCGGACAATGGTCTCCATCTGCCATACTACAGGTGGATTAAACCGCCATAGTGGACTTTGCGACAACTCTTCCAAAAGTTGGAAACTCATAACTTATGCTTAATAAGATATTCGTGAAAGGAAAGCCCAGTGTAGCGAGTCCTTGTGCGCGTCTCGTGTACCGATATGACTTCGTTACCGCTATGCGTAAAGTAAGAAACTTCTGAATTATTCAAGTCCGTTCACATACCTTATGCACAGGTCTCCGACAGAAAATCTTCAAAGAAAACAGATCTTATATAATAGTAGTAGCGCCAACCAACTTTTAAACCTTCGGCGGTCAGTTATGCCACAGCCTGATAAAAAAATTCCTATGACTTAAAATCGCAGGTTGTCAGTGAAAGCGCTTTAAGCAGAAAAGGAGATGTTTTCACCTCAGTCTTTGGTGGGAAAGTGCCGAGGTTGTGAAAGACCTCAGGTTGTGTGGCTGACTGGAGACTTGTCCCTCAACCTGACCGCGCCAGCAAGTGACGCGCAGCACCACCAGTGAGACGGCTATATGCTGACAAGTGAGTCTCTATTATATAACTCTGCTGGAGGGTATTTTTGGGGGTACCCACAACAGGTCCAATTGTCCCATCAGTCAATTTGCCATCAGATCTCCAATCTTAAATATTTTGAAGCTCGCATATCCTGCAATGGACGCATTTAAATAGCACAAGCGATGTCACATAATACGTCTCAGGACGCCAACTGATTCATTGCCTGCTGTCTATTTTTTTCCAGTATATTTTTGTTTTCGTTTCCACGCTTGTACATTGTAAGTGTGCTTATTTGTATATTACATACATATGGTTTACAGGTCTGGTTTACATTTTGATTTGGGTGCAGAACTGGCTAAGAGAAAGACAATATGGGTAGCTAACTCTTAACTTGGCCTTCATCATGAGGGCAATACCAGGTCATGGTTATACATGTTGTATTGATGGATGCTCAAAGTCGCGTTATTTGACAAACACTGATAGTACGTGCTGGGTGAAGGGTAGGATGTCAAGAAGGGGGTCTTTGGTTTGATTTCTTTGGTGTAAGCTTTGTTCAGAATAGTGGTTTACTTTGTCGTTTTAACTAGTTTACATGATGCCCTTGGCTCCTGGAATACTACTCAAAAGAGGAATGAGAAGGTCAACGGTAGATCACTTCCAATCACCAAGATTCTCCAAGAATATTTACACTGACTTACTTACAGTCATATGCATGAATTTTAAACGTTAAGCTTAACACCTACTGGGTGAATATTCACTGACTCATATCGATATCATATATCAGCTGAATATCAGCAACATGTGATGCTTATTGTCCTTCTCGTCTGTTCCGACTCGTGTCAGTTAAGGACGCCTGCTGACAACTGGATATAATTGATGTCTTGACTTCAGACCTGAGGTGCTGAGGGTCAGAACAAGTCTATTGGTCATTGACGCATCATCCCAAGGCCTCGCCTTTCCCACGGTAGTCGAGGTCTTTATCCGAATCATAGGGTATAACAAATGCATCATTAGAGACATAGACTTGTCTAACTCTCTGTGAGGAAAAACATACTGGTACAGTCGCCACCTTCCAGAATATATCTGTCTACATAGGGGCCCCAAATAGGCCTTATTAGAACTGCTTTCCGCCTCTTGTCCTGTCCTGAACCCTAATCGAAAGTTAGGGCCCACCCTGTCCCTTTGAGGTTGTTTTATACCAGGGTAAGTTTAAAATTTGAACACAGCGGAAAAGATTACCAAAGGAACATTACATTGAATTACTTACAGTCGCAAGTTTGTTTCAACGTATTCAGGCTAACGTCTGTAGGGGAAATATAACTTATTCATATCGACATCAGTTGAGCACTAGCAACATGTGATGATTATGATCCTCCTATTTTGTCCTGAGCTGTACCTGTTGACAACTAGATATAATTGATGTCTTGACTTCAGACCTGAGGTGCTGAGGGTCAGAACAAGTCTATTGGTCATTGACGCATCATCCCAAGGCCTCGCCTTTCCCACGGTAGTCGAGGTCTTTATCCGAATCATAGGGTATAACAAATGCATCATTAGAGACATAGACTTGTCTAACTCTCTGTGAGGAAAAAACATACTGGTACAGTCGCCACCATCCAGAATATATCTGTCTACATAGGGGCCCCAAATAGGCCTTATTAGAACTGCTTTCCGCCTCTTGTCCTGTCCTGAACCCTAATCGAAAGTTAGGGCCCACCCTGTCCCTTTGAGGTTGTTTTATACCAGGGTAAATTGAAAATTTGAACACAGCGGAAAAGATTACCATAGGAACATTACATTGAACTAGAAAGGCCGACATTTGCTTGGGTGCAAATACAGCATATTTCAGCCATACCCATTCCCACGCAACATTGGACTGTTCCAAGTCACCCCTGGGCAAAAATGTAACATTTTAACAGTAAGTTATTCTCGCCACTGTCAAACTTACGTATCAAAACTAAACGCAAACTGGCCAATTTCCCCGCGTTTTCCACCAAATAACATTTTCTCGATTGTCTCAACTAACCCTACCAAAGTCAAATCTGTATAAAGAACGTCCACAATCGCCGATAATGTATCGTAAGGTATATCACAGTAATATCGTTCATCGTAGTTTGAAATATATACATGATAAGTCCCTGGGCTAGTTAACAAAAACACATGACACCAGAGTTCCACAACAAATTTTATTGGTCAGACAGACCCTATCACCTGTCATATAACAGCATATATAGTCGTGCAGTGGCGTGGCTTACAGAAAGGGCGACAATAAATTCCTAACAAGTACAGTCAATCTTTGGATTCAGCAACTATTCAAGGGACTGACGGAATACTGAGGACGGTGGTGGTGGTTGTACGACCGAGCTAGCCTATATACTTGGAAAGCGCCTAATGCTGTTGTCCAAACAGAGTGGGAGAATATGTCGTAAGCAACACTATCTTGCGGACAGAGTTTCTAATGGTGCTGAACTGAAAACTAATTGATACAGAAGAGTCACCTAGAACTTACTTCCAGCATGATGTAGACCTAGACTCCTTTATCATTATCCTTATTTCTGCGTTGATCCACATTTGTTTCGTCTGCCTAAACTAAATCACATATTTCATTCTTTATAAACACGCGCCCCTCTATAATTACATATATTAGTCACCTGAGCAACTATCGATCGAAAAGTATCCTAAACTTCCTTTGTCAGCTTCTCCTGTGCGATATCATAAGGGTCAGCTTGTCAAACTTGTTCATAAACTTAAGTACTACAACGTAACTTCTATAAAAGTCGCCATCCTCTACTTGGCCAATCTAATGGCAAAAACAATTTTTGTCCATGCCGCACCGCTACTACTATCTGTCTATTAAAAACAGTTCTTCTTTATGTTGATTGCTTGCTTGATCCTTTATTTTGTTTGTTTGATTCTTTCTTCATTCATGCCATGAAATACCTATCAACAGGGTGATGAGGAAAGAGGTCATGGTCACACGAAATATCACAGAGATACAGATTACATGATTTATGGATGAATCAACAAACAAAAAACAATCAATCAATCAATCGATCAATCAAACATCTCTTAAAACTCGGGAACTTCTTTGAGTTCCAGGGGCACGGCAATGTCCCGGATGTGGTCCAGCTGATTGCCAAGTTTGAGCAGATCCTCCATGACCCCGCTGCCTTCGTTCTCTGCCCTCTTCTCCAACCGAGCCTCCAGCCCAAACAGGGCATCCAGGGCCTGCAACAGAACCACGGACCGTCAATGCTTCATCGTATTTGAAACAGGCAAGAATGAAACCATGAAGCTTGTTTGAAAAAGTGGTTTTGCTCCTGCATTTGCGTACAAAGTGTTACACAGTTTTCAATAGCCTTTGTCACAGCCAGTAGCATAGTTTTCATGTAAGCTATTCTCTGTAGTAGTAACAAAATTTGATGAAATCGTTTTTCCCGCTCGGTTATCAAAAGACGTAATCTCCAAGCAGATTCTAAGGTGCCATAAGATAGTAGTATCAAAGCTGGCCAATGAGTATAGCCGGAAATTGAAGGGGGTCCGAGACAGGCTCCGGTTGCATACAAACTCTGGGCCAGCTTCACTTCCCTGTCAGCTTTTGATACTATCTTCTGCTATCGTAGGACCTGCTTTACAGAATACAAAATACGACGCTCTCCCGAAGCTTACCTCCTTCAGCTGGACGGCCACGTACTCGTCCTCATCAATGTCGCGCCCCACCAGGCGCTGCTCCTTCACCCTCTCCAGGTTGTCCACCAGCTCCACTGCCGAGTCCTTCAGGAACTGCAGGGTGGAGTCAATCTCCCACGCGATGTCGCGGCGTTCTTGCCCTGTGAGAAGACACCAATATGTGAGCGAAATCCTCCAGGTGCATTGCTTTGTACATTTGAGTCGAGATGTAAGTGAGTCTGCCTCTGTACTTTTGATAGTCACCGTTGGAATCCCCGGTTTTGATGATGTATAGCAGGTATTGGGATCGATATTTTGAGGTAACCTGGGACTCAGCTCCAGATATATAATTCATAGCATTTTTTACGACCCCATGCTGCCTTATATGTACAGTAAACATCCATCTGTTAACGACAAACGTTGATGTACCTTCACAGACGGCATCCAGAACTGTGTCCCTGATCGCGTCCATTTGGTCAAAGTCAGTTGCCGTAAACACGAGATCTTGGCTTGACGCCAGCAGCTGAAAGATATTACATATATTAATTAATTAAGCTTCATCTGTCTTTAAATACGAATTCACAACTGTCTTACGAAGCGAGAAAAACTAAAAACTACATTCATTACCCATCATGTTGTAGATGTAGTAGGATGCCACATTTTTCACTATGACCCGTTCTTAGCTTGTAATTATTACAGCATAATAAATGCCTTTCACTATTCAATTAATCGATATACAAAACATCATAACGATTGTGTTCAACTGAAGTTACGTAGGCCAATTTTCTAATTGAATAGACATGGTATGCACCAGTAGTTGAATTAGCTTTGACATGTATTAACAGTCTCATTAATTCCGACTGTGTTCAACAGTAAAATCAGGCTCACTTCTTTTCATGAACAGTCTCATGTTGTCATGTTGGCATCGTGATATCCACCCCTTTCTATAAGGTCGTTATTTTCTAAACATCTTTCCTACGTCAATAACTACTTGCCCTGCGAAGTAACTTTCTGTAAGTCCCATCTAATCTGTTCTGGAGTTGACAAGTAAATGTCCAGGTTTCAGCACCATATAGTAAAATAGGTTCCACTAGAGTAGTGAACACTTGGATCTTCAGTTTGTTAGGGATATTACAATCCAGATTTTGTCCAATTTGTTGCTTGCTTCCCATGCTAGAGCTTCCCAGATTCAAAGTCCTTTTTGGGACAAATGATGTAGGATCCAAAATATTTGAAGTTATCAACCCTTTGTAAATATTCCCCGGATAGGGATCTGAGTTCCAGTGGTCCAGTAATGTTACTTATGAACTCTTAGATTCATTGCAGTACAGCCCTTACACCAAGTTACTTCGCAGAGCACAGAACATATCTTGGACTCAACATGCCATACTCAAAACCATATATGGAAGTCTTCCACAGCTATCTCAGAAACTGACTCACCGAAGGGTAAAATTTGCGGGACACTGTTGACGAGCAAAACAGGAATTAGTGTCTTCTGTTCTTCTATGGAAACTAAGTGGCAGGGTACATTGCAGGAGTTTGACTTTTACGGACACTTTAACTAAAGACTCTGGTATTGATTTTGAAAACCTAGAGCAAGCTATGTCAGATAGGGCCCTACGGAGTGAAATATATGTACTAGCTTAGTCCCGTTAATGTATGTATGTAATAAGTACTTCTCCTTACACTTAGCTCCTTCAGCCTGAAGCCGCCCACACCAACAGCACATATCATTGCACCGTCAGCTTTTACATCCTGTGACGCTTTCCGCAGGACCTCTTCATCCATGGCCTTCCCGTCCGTGATAATGATGACAACCTTTAAGAAATATCATTTTCTTTTGTTAGCTCAATGAAAATGGAGATATTGTTTTGGGTGTGTCTGTCTGTGTGTCTGCGTGCCTGTGTGTGTTTGTGTGTTAGGATTTTTTGTAGTCAGCATAACTAAAGAACCTCTAGATGGATTACGATGGTATTTGTTCTGTGGGTAGGTGATGGAAAGACAAAGGTCAAGGTTGATTTTGGACCCCCTAGTATGTGACCTTGGTAGTGCAGCATTTTTTGTATATTTCTACCTGGACATGCTATGATCTTGATTTTTTTGGTGGTAGATAGCTTGTTATATGAAGCAAATGACTACTTTATCTACGTACCGATCTTGAATATACAAGAACATCATTGTGTGATAAAGCAAACGTGTAGTATATCTCTATCAAAGACACATATTTTCGGCCTTCACTTGACTGAAAAATTTACGTCGTACTTGTTTCCTTTACAGATTATGTAGAAGTCTGAAAAACAGCTATCAAATGAGTTACCTAGATAGATAGTATATGTTGTAATTACCTTCTTCGCGTCGTCGCCAGCAGGGAATGTCTTGTATACCTCTTCAAGGGCCTTCCCCGTAAATGTACCCCACTGGTTCATGTACTGGATATTGAGTACGGCATTCAGAACGTCCTGAAGCACACACACAAACATAATTGATAGATCGTAAATTTTCAGTCACCTTTGACGAATGGTAGACAAGCATCTTCGTCTTTAGAAATGAAATGGAATGAAATTAGATGAGAACATAAACACTAAACACAATAAGATAACTTGAAAAGGTACAATCGGGAAGAGTAAATTGTGTCTGAATCTTTATGAATAGTCTTCAAGACATTTCCTATCATTTCAACGTAGACGTTTATGTGGCATGTAAGAGTATATGTAGTACACTCCATATATGTTAACGTGTGCATTTTCTTTCAAGAATTTAGCTGTGGACAGGTGCATGCCATAGTCTCTGACGTTGCTTAGTCAGAAATTACCTACCTCCCTAGTGTTGTACTGGCCAATTGGAAACTCCGTGCGCACGTCCGAGCCGTATTGGTACACTCCAAGTTTGGCAGCATTCGGACCTATCTCGAATCCTGCCGCCAGTTTCAGGATGAACTTCAGGACGTTAGGGAAGTTCAGGTAAGTGACGCTCTTGGACCCGTCCACAAGCAGGATGATGTTGGCCTTGGCCGAACATGTAGGTGCTGGAACAGCAAAAACAATCCAGTAGAAGCCAGTTAATGGCATGACAGATTATCACAAACTTCTGTTAATTGCACAGAATTCCAAAATCTCAAACTGGTGCGGACCAGCTGGATAACTTCGTACTGTTGCACATCCTGGATAATTGTACGAAATACGCTGGAAATTGGGTGTGCAATTAAACGGCTTCCACAGTACTAGATAAGTTTTGAACTCCTTTGAAGGTTCCAATTAAGAAGCAATCATCAAACCCCAAACTTCATACGCTACGAATCAAGACACATTCTGGAGGTCCATTTTACACAGTCCACGTCTATTTCAACGTCCTGCAAAAAAGCTGTGATGTGTTACATATTGTGCAATCGTCTTACCAGGAATTTGGATGACCTCAGTGTGAGTCTCAGTGACAGTGTGAGTCCCAGTTTGAGTCTCAGTGTGAGTCTCAGTCTCGGTGTGAGTCTCAGTCCCTTCAACAACTTCCTCAGTGACTACCGAACCAGGAGGAAGAACGGCTGGGATGATGGAGAACAACATTGATTAGTCAATAGGTTGAATGAAGTTGTGAAGCTTGTAATCGTACATGTGAAACATAACGTATTACTCAAAAAAGTAGTCTACTCAAGCAACTGGATATGGTTTTGGAAACTTTCCAAAACCATATCCAGTTGCTTGAGTTTTCAAACGGTCAGACATTTCAACTGGCATGCACCAGTTTTCGTCAGTGACACTGAAGTGATCTGGAAGAAACAGGTGTTATATAACGGTTGTACTGTAAGACAATTTTAGGCTGAAGACAATTTGGATTCCAAAAGAAAACAAAAAGTCTTACAATACAACGTTTCCTGTTGGACATCTAAAATTGTATTCATTCATAGTTAGGGTATATAAGATCTGTTTCTTCCAGATCACTTCAGTGTCACTGACGAAACTGGTGGATGCGGTGGAAACGTCTGACCATTTAAACCATATCCAGTTGCTTGAGTAAATACGTTTTGGCGTATCTTATTACCTGGATGTCTAACCTTCATCGACAGAACGTATTACTAATAAGACGGTCGACAAGGTTGTAACTGAAGTGTTTTACACAACATCCAAAGCCTAAAGTATCAATATATGCTGTAAGCTATTTGTACCTCGGATTTAAAATTCCATTCTGATTCTCCAAATTTTCCGTAGCATTATGCAGTAATCTGTGCCAATGGTTGATGAGAAAAAATAATGACTGGAAATTTGTGGCTTAAATGTGCTAGAAGTGATGTGAATAACTCGCTAAATAACAACCAACCTTGTTCACAGATGAACTTAAACTTCCGGTCACAATCGATGTCGTTCCAGAGGTCTTTGTGGTCCGCGTTCGAATGGCTGTGCTTGTTGTAGTGTCCGCAGTCCTCGTTCTGCGCGTTGTTGGGCTCACCAGGGGCCCAAGCACTGTACTGACTGACGCCAGTCTGGTCTGTCCAAGACCACACTCCCTCTGAAACTGTGGACGGGAACGGGAATGAGATGCTACAATATCATGAATGACATGCTTAACTCTTAATCCGAGTTGTAGTATTGAACAGGTGGGGGTAAGAAGTGCAAAGAGTATAGATTCTGAAGATACTTCATTGGTTCCGGCTAAAGGACAGAAAACGTGCTATGCAGACACTCAACAATCTGCAAAGTTACACTGGAAATGTTACATGTCGTAAGTGGTCATTCACAAACCTTCGTTCACCTCCATCCTGTAGGTCCTTTTTCATATTTGACCTCCATTACAGGAAAGTATAGACATTTTCGCTTCAAACATATTTCTTATCATTCATGTACCTTCATCGTTCAGGCCGATCCAGAAGTCACTGTTGGGGTCCAGCGAGTTCTTCAGTGCGACGACAAACTGATGGAAAGCGGGGTGCTTGACGCTGGCCAGGCGGCCGCCCTCCTGTCTGCACTTGAGCTCGGCCTGGTGCCAGGTCAGAGTTTCACCGTAGCCGCGGTAGCATATCGCTCCGGCGGAAGACCAACCGCCCGCACAAACCCCTAAATGCAAGCACACAAGACGTAAAGAGAATGACCGTGTATGTTTTACGTATACATTTCTATTTTTCGTTTCCACAAACAGCCCGGCCTGGCCCCGGTTTGGAATTAAACTATACTATCCGACACAATGCGAAATAGTTATATTTTCCAGTTAGAAATTATGGATTAATCCTGCTTTAATGTTTGATTAGTATGTTACTTACTATAACATCAACTCTCATAATTTCACCATGGGTGCCATGATACCGCCGCATAAAAAAAACTTTTAAAGAGGCTTTATCAAGATTATCTTGAACATCTAAATATCTGATGTGTCAGGATTACTGATGCTGCAATGGCCATCTCTTTAAATCACTTTAAACTCGTGCTTTTTTTTTAGGGCGGTATTATGGCACCCGATGGAATTACGAGGGTTGATGTTAATTCTGGATCCTATTTTCTCGCTCTTACCTGCCATCATGCCATAGAAGCCGACTCCCTTCAGCCACGGCTGAAATCCGGAGTGAGTTGCGGTGATGTACAGACGCCAGTACTGACTGGTCGCTGCAAACCCTCTGAAGCGCTGGGTCTCGTGAGTTCCCGCGGCAGCGTCCGTCACAGTTAGCACGTCCACCCAGTTGTACGGCTCACCCGTGGCCGACGTCTGCAGCTTGAACGCCTTGATGTCGTGCGTGGTGTCCCCGTAGTTGTTGATGGTGAACCTGGAGATCGTGTAGGTGATGCCGAAGTTGAAGATGATGTACCACTGGTTGAAGTCCTTGGCCAGCTCCTGCGGGTTCCAGAAGGTGTGGAGATCCATATCCAGAGTCTTGCCAGCGTCATACGTGACCCCGCCGTTGACCCATGGAGTGCCTGAGGCGGCGACGGCCCATTCTGGCGTGGACAGCAGCCACCTGAACCGAGCGGCTAATAAAGACAAGGAGGAGACATTTGATGGTAGAATGATCTTCCTTTGGCAATGAAAACAGCTACAAACATTGTAACATTTAAGCGTATGACGTATGGGTTATGAGTATGGATTACTGCTTTGACACGTTCTGCGTATGTTTTCTATGTATAATGTGTTCAATGTCACGTATGTTTCGATGTTGCAGGTTATGTTTGTCTTCCAGGGCCCTACTGTAAAGCAGTGTTCACTGTGAATGGGCCATGCTGGCTATTTAAAACAGAAATAAATAGATAGATAATGAGGAGTTCCATGAAGTAAGCTGAAAAGGTGTCAGTCACAATATATTGTTAATGGAAACGTAACTTAACGTACATTGATGGACACTGATATCAAGATGAGGCACGCCTTACCAGTGACGCCTACTGCGGAGATTCCCTCCCGTCGCCAGATGTTGTCGTCACTGTTACAGCCCCACAGACGGTTGGACGTGGAACTGACGTAGACTTGAGACAGACTCCCTTCAATCATCCCCCATTGTGCTCCTCGTGGATGTTGAACAGATAGTCCTATTGTGCAGATTGTACGGTGAAGTTAGTGTGATACTAGGAATCACAATAGAGGGAAGCAACGATTATTAGGGCCTGTCATGGATCATAAGGTATGAAATCATCCATGAAACATTGGTACAAAACAAACATCGCTAACAGTCATCATCATCATATCGTTCCGTGCCAGTACTGCAGCCAGGGCATTGCCGTCTCATTAGCTTCTAGCAGGTCCCGGTTGGAGATGTTGGGGCCTAATATGCAGTCCCGTGTGATATGCCCCATCGTTAACAATAAAATGTATATTCTGTATTGAGTGTTCTTTCCGGGCCCCTATGTGCATGTTATCAAAATCACTCTCCGATATTAGCACACAAGCGGTAGACAAAGTGAAAAGAAAGCACGCTTCCTATTTTCATAACACCGTGAGTCCTTACCGATCCTGACGAAGATCTGGCCTTCGCTGTTCACTCCCCAAATCACGTCGTACCCCACAGTGATCTGTACCAGGATGACTCCGCTGACCTCCACCCAGGCGCTTCCCACCGCGGCGCCCAGTGACCCGTAGGTGCCCTCGCGGTAGTAGACCCTGCCGGTGGCTGAGATCGCCCACACGCCCGAGTACCCGTTGGACACGTACGAAAAACCGCCTTCAACGGCATCGCCGCCACCCACGGCCTCCCAATCCGTGCCTATAGAATATGGTTGGATCTCATTATGCAAACTCCAGTTGATTTATGTGATTTACTCATTTTCCGTAGGCCGGTCGGGCTTTGCAGATTTCTGCTGTCACATGCAAATATACCTGCCAGGCGTCACATGCAAATATACCTGCTAAGTTATCGTAGCGAAGTAACGACATGCCAACATTTAAACACTCCAAACCAACTTTTAGAGGCGGTCGGAGACAATGCATGCAATCCCGCGTGCTTAATTACGTAACTTGTACCACCTTATGATTCTAGTCTATAACGTCTTTTTGTGTCCATGTTCACATGGACACCTGAATACAGGTCATGGTGCTGAGTCGTGATCTTTTGGTAATATACATGAATCTATGTCACAAAAATGGTACTAGTCATCCCTGAGAAATCTTTACCTTCTAAGTTTCCAGCAGCGATGCCTGTCCTCCGGTACACCGCTCCATCAGTGTCCACGCCCCACACCTTGTTGCTGGCGGAGCTGACACACAGAGACTTCATGGTTTTCCCCGCGATCTCCTTCCAGCTGGTGCCCCATTGATGGCCTCCGTCGATGCCTGGTTGGGATAGGGGGAGTTGTGAATTATAGAAATCCGCACTGCCGCTTATGCACAGACTCACTTGTTCTATTTTAGAGCATTTTTGTTAATAACAGTGACAAAATTCTGACCGCAATTTTCAGGACGCGGGTTCAGCGAGGTTGATGAACAGTCAATGTTTGTCAAAGTACTACTATTACGTTTACAACAATACCTCTACTTCCGTTTCTAGTACCATACTTCCTAACTAGCATGTTTTTTCGGATTATTTTCTTTCTATGGAAAGCTTGTGACTCTGACGCCGACAAGTCTATTTAATTAGTATTGTGATGCATCATGGCTGTCACTGATGCATACCAAATTTCTTCCTTCGTCGCATCTCTTTCCTCCAAATGATCAAATCGTTCCTCAGGTTTCACACGTTCTATCGTATGCATTTACAGAAATAAACATCTATAGATAACGATCACGTACCGAGTCGGACGTACACCTTGTAGTCGAAGTCGATGCTCCAGACGATGCCGTTCCCGGAGAAGACCCATCCCATGTCGCCGTCCACCTTCTGCCACTCCGTGCCGGGGGAGCCCTCGTTCATGAACGTGCCGAGGCGGAAGTAGATGTCGTGTTCCCCCCGGATGCCCCACACACCGCTGCCTCCCACTGTTACCCAGTGGAGCTGTCCATCCATCATTCCCCATCCCGTCCCTGTCATACAGGAATGGTAAACATTACACGTAACGTTGATATTGTACACTGACGATTAATAAACGTTCATACAAACAACAATGATGCTACTTATATACAACCATATTTGCTGTTCTTTTGGTGTCACTGAACGTACACATTGAAAAAAAGTAAAGACAAATTCCCCAAATAAGCTTTGTTGAAGTGTGTTGCTCACCGACTTTGTCAGCTGGAATGACGATAGTTGCTCCTGCTCCTACAGCTCCTCCTCCTCCTATTGCTCCTCCGCCTCCTATTGCTCCTCCTCCTATGGATCCTCCTCCTCCTATGGATCCTCCTCCTCCTGTTGCTCCTCCTCCTCCTCCTATTGCTCCTCCTCCTCCTATTGCTCCTCCTCCTCCTATTGCTCCTCCTCCTCCTATGGATCCTCCTCCTATGGCCCCTCCTCCTCCTCCTATGGCTCCGCCTCCGCCTCCTCCTCCTGCAGCTCCTGCTCCGCCTGTTCCTGCTCCTGATCCTACTCCTGCTCCTCCATCTATAACTCCTGTACCTCCTCCTCCTCCTCCCGCAGCTCCTCCTCCTCCTCCGCCACCACCGCTGATGCCGCCTCCACTTCCTCCAGCACCTAATCAAGGTGAAATTCAAAATGAAAAAAAAAATGATTGCCTCAACCAAATAGCCTTCATGTATGCTGCCGACGCCGTTGGATTTGGGGCTTTAGCTACGTATACGGCTTGCTTTTTTAGCCACACCAAGTAGTCCCCTCACCCCATCGTCTTGTATCGTCACAATGTATTCCTTTCCGAGCTAATACCATTTTATACGACGACGAAATTTCAGAAAGCAATCAATTACTTCACAAACATCAGCTTAGCTCAGTATGTTTCTCTTCATCGGCTCAGCTTCGCATGTTTCTCTTCAGCGAACATTTACCACGCAAACGCCCATGTTGAGAAATTAGATGCTTACCGGTACCTGGCCTAGGTCTATAGTCGATGCAGCCGTCGCAGGTGCAGTGGTTGGGTGTGATGCCGCACCAGTTGTGAGGAGAGCAGCACGGGAAGGCTCCTTCCGGGTTGCACTCACCGGGAGTGGCCAAAGGAGCCGGGAACTCCGATCCACAGCGAAGATTTGAGTTCCATCTGTGAGGAACTGTGAATAAACAGTACAGAAAAAACATCGAGATGATGATCTGGACCGATTCCGATTAATACATGGAGTAGGGAATTTTCCCGGAGCAGCCTTCGTCACCCCTGTTTCACCTACTGGGCCAGTTAGTTCTCACTCCTAGTGAGCAATTGAGCTGGTATTTCCGACTTAGAAATGCTGTTACAGTTACAATGTGAACAATAACATTGGAATTGCATTCGGGTCATGCACCTTGAAATGACCTTCAGGTCTAGATCTTGTTACGTGGTGACCATTAAGTAAAAAAACAACAACAACTATATAACCTAATTTATTATGTAGCATAAGTAACCATCGGAAGGTGATGTGTTACACCGAAATGCGGCAAGCATACCGGCTGAATAGATTAGGTATTCTCCTCAAAAGAACTTTGCTTGATAACATGTATATGTGTGCTGCATATAGGTCACCAACGTTATGGTTCGATTTCACAGACATTTCACCAATAGACGTAGTTAGTCGTAAGAGCAAACCTTCTCCAGTGCCAGCTCCTCCTCCTGATCCTCCTGCTCCCGCTCCTCCTGATCCTGATCCTCCTCCTTCTCCGCCAGCTCCGATATCTATCATAGAAACATGTTATGAATTAGTTGTTACTATCGGTATGCCGTGTGCTAAGTATTTAGAGAAAGAGGCATATGTAAAAGAGCCTAAGATAGATGGCACAGGTTAATGAGTTTGTTGAATAATTAGTAAGATAGCCAGAATAAAACTCCTCTCAGTGTAGCATGAATATTGATCTTTACTAACTTAACTGTAGAATCGGAACCTTCTGCTCCCGATCCCGAACGACGAGTGCCACCATCAGACTCTCCACTAACCCTTACTATTGAAATCAGTAAAATGCATATATGCATCATCATTTCTTTTCAGATTGTGTCTCTACAAGTTGATGAAAAAACATTACATAAATAGGTGAGCATCACTTCGAGGAACTTATCAACCAGGATTCTGTGATAGCAGTTTTTAACGTATACATACCTCGTTCGCAGAGGTATTTCTTGCTGTGGCTACAGCCAATGTCGTTCCACAGATCTCGCTGACTGGCTCCTTTGCTGTGGCTCCAGTAGTGGACACAGTCCTCGTTGCCCGCGTTATTGGGTTCGCCAGGAGCCCACGCGTTGAACCCGCTGGACACCGTACCGTCAGACCACATCCAGACGCCTTCCGTTTCCTTATCGCTCAACCCGATCCAGAAGTCAGCGTTAGAGTCAACGGCGTTCTTCAGGCGCACCAGGAGGTTGTTGATGGTCCTGTGCTTGACTGTTGCCAGCCTGCCTCCAGCGACACCGCAGTTGGTAGCGGCTGTGGCGGCGTCTACGCTATCCGCGAAGGCTCGGTAGCACAAGTAGCCTCCCGATGACCACCCACTCGGACAAACGCCTAGGTACGGTAAATACGGTTATAAAGATAGTTCACAAGCTCAACTTTTCCTGTTTTTGCTTAGATACAAAATCTATTCCGTTTAAGAACTGTATGTGAACTTTGTACACGCTTGAAGAGAAATCTTAAGTAAATCGATCATCCTATAACATCATTAATATTGATATCATCATGAGCAGAACATGAATAGACCAAAGAATTTAATATCGTTGACAAAAAGCCATTCCTACAAATATGCCTCGATGAATCTGGTATTTGGTATTTGTATCGGTATTGGGTGAGCCGACTACTCTCTCTTGGCAGCCAGGGGCTGAATTGCGAGGAGCTTACAATAGGCGGGGCTAAATCGCAAGGGTCTTGAGCGAGCTGCCAGTCGGCGCCACTCAGGTGACCTCAATACGACAAAAATTGCCACAGTAGGGCCATAAGACAATCTGACGCCGTTCAGGTTTGAAATATATAAAACAAATTGGGTTTTTGCAACCCTGTATATAAGGTTTTCAGGGAACCAAACCTACCTGCTTGTATCCCGTTGAAGGCGACGCCGACCAGCCATGGCGCGCTCCCGGAGTGTGTGGCGGTGATGAACAGACGCCAGTACTGACCCGTTACCGGCGAGATGTCAAACTCCTGCGGCTCAATGCTTCCTGCTGTCACCGAGGGAACCACGAGCGCGTCCTGCCAGTTGTACGGGCTACCCGTGGCTGAGACCTGCAGTGGTAGTGGTAGACTGGTTTATTCAAAACAACAAGGCATAAATGCCTCCTGGCAGCCGTTTGGAAGGCTGCATTGCCAGACTGTTTACAACAACGAATCAGAAAAGGGCTATTCATACAAATTGAAATCGCTGTAAGCGACATATAATGGCGTTGATTCAATAGTGAATTTTAGCAATTCTATTTGATTAATTTCTGATTTTCAAAGTGGTAATATAAATGTGCATTATTCACGAGACCTTGCGGATATTGAGAGGACTGTGATGAAGTTAAGATTCAGTTAATGGATGAATTAAAACTTAGAGACATCTAAACTTTGCAAGATCATACTAAATATATCAGAACATTCCTACAACAGTATATTACAGCTTAAGCCCTGCAGTCCTTCCCACCTGCAGCTTGAATGACTTGATGTCGTGCGTGGTGTCTCCGTAGTTCGTGATGCGGATCTGGGAGAGAAGGTACGACACTCCGAAGTTCATGATGATGCTCCACTGGTTGTAGTTCTGCGGCAGGCCCGTTGGTTTCCAGCACGATCGTGGATTGCCGTCAAAGATGTTGCTCGGTCCGAACGTGACTCCTCCCTCGCTGGCCGGTGTCCCAGAGGCTTCACCGGCCCACTCACCCGAGGTCTGGAACCACGAGAACCGCCCTGGAACAAAGATGCCGTACTAACTTTTAGCCAACAATTCTATTGAACAATTCTCTCGATCAAGTGTTTGTAACTCTCGTGAGTTTACGTTCGGAAGTGATTGGTCCATTAGTCTAGATCCTGAAGAAGGCTACAGTGGTCGTTGATAATTTGATCCGTGTATACATTTGTGTGAGAAGAACGTTTAGCATTGTACGATGGTTACTACCCATAAAAGATGAGCTTCCATAATAATTCCCCTCTACTTTAGTATCAATTGAAAGGTGTCTGGGCAGGTCATTCATGTATATCAGGGAATGCACATCTTTACCTGTTTCCTGTAAGGAATTGAACTGTCTGTGCAGTTTATGGAAATGAACTGCACTGAAGCTGGTCGGAACATTCCCCCTCCCACATACATACCTAGTGCCCAGTGAAGAAAGGTAAAAGCTGGCCGACAAAATGCCACCAATGTGTTCGGTTTTTTCATGTAAGTACTTTTTTGTTTTGTCAATCATTTGTCAAGCTAGATTTGTTCCGAAGAACACTTCCTTACCACCCCTGCGGCCACCGTAGCTGAAGATCCCCCGTCTGCGGAAGATCTGCCTCCCTGCGTTGCACCCCCACACCTTGTTGGTCGATGGGCTGACGTAGATCATAGACAGGCTGCCAGGCACAAGAACCCAGTCCGTACCCGTCGGATTGGATGAAGTAATCCCTTGAAGAAAGCAAATGACGTAAATACTATGAGAGACAACAAAACAAGACTACCACGTGTATGTTGCCGGTCCTTAGAAATAGCA
The DNA here is from genome assembly GCF_000003815.2 of Branchiostoma floridae. Classification (NCBI taxonomy): domain Eukaryota; kingdom Metazoa; phylum Chordata; class Leptocardii; order Amphioxiformes; family Branchiostomatidae; genus Branchiostoma; species Branchiostoma floridae. Next base: position 13,910,100 of record NC_049991.1, on the reverse strand, counting down.
CAATCTTCATGTGTTACAAAGTATCGACCTATCCTATTAAAATCTAAATGCCATACTATGGTATAGCATTAAAAGGTAATGGTAAATCCACATCCTTTGGTAGACCTTCAGGCATTGCGCACGTAAACTACATACATGTGTCACCTTTGCGTTTCGCAGCTAAACCTTTTGCGTGATGCACAGATATTTGGAGAGTAGTATATATTTTATGGCAGCTTACCGACTCGAATCCAGATTTCATCCCTGGCGTTGACACCCCAGACCACATTGTAGCCCACGGTGAGTTGTTTCAGCTTCCCCGAGACCAGCCTCCACCTGCTCCCGACGGCTCGCTCGTCCCCATACGTGCCCTCTCTGTACCAGATGTCGTTGTTGCAGTTCACACCCCACACTCCGGCGGGTCCCACCGACACGTACCTCAGACTCCCGTCCAGTTGCTGCCAGGACGTCCCTGTGACATAGCAGGTTTGTACATGTCAATAACGATTAGGCATCCACGTTATGATATGCACAATACAAAATAAAGTTAATCAAAGCAATCAACTAAATAGGTTTTATAAACGGTCAGACGTTTCACATAGCAAATCTCAAGTCTGTACAACAGACGATATGGTGTAGGATCATTGGAAACCTCAAGATGGCAAAATAAAATCACAGTAATTTGTGTTATGGATGCATGTATTGGTTTTGTTTTATTTGCCAAATTAGCACTATCAACGTTAGTCTGGGTACCATCCTCCGTAGTTGTCACTTGCTCACCACGAATGGAATGAACCAGCGGTAACGACGGAGGACGGTACCCAGGCTATATATACCAACAGGACCGGTTGGTAAAAATGGCAGAAATCATCACTACAAATATTTATCCGACACGCAAAATTACGTGCCGGTGGAGCAAGTTGTTTTGTCATATGCTCTGTATTTAAGGTTTCAAGGTTGGCTAAATTGGCATTTTGACCTTCCATTGTTTTCTCATTAATGAATTAAGAAAGAATTGAGCCGTAACGAATAACGGGCATAAATGAATTCTAAATCTGATTTTTTGGGGGGGCCATGTCAGGTTTATTTCCCCTAATATTATTTTTCTATGAGAAAATTTCGGTAACGTTACATACCACTGCAATGAAGCTGTGTTTTTCATGTGCATAATGTGCTAAAGCTTTGCAGTTATTAGAAAATCATTGTTTTCATGAAATTTAGAACAGATCATTAGCAGATAACGAATGTGGAATGATAGTCAAGGCGTACCTTTCCTGTTGGCGAAAGTGACGCCCACACGTCGGTAGACGTTGTAATTGACATTGACTCCCCACACCTGGTTGGTGGTGGAGCTGACACTGACCATGGTCAGCAGACCGTCCATCTGAGTCCACGAGCTTCCTTGTGGCCTGCCACCGTTGAAACCTTAGGGTCGAAAAATAAACAAGAATAAGATTCAAAAAGGAGAGGAGAATAAGGAAAAAGTAAGTGGAGTGCAAAAATTTACCATTGTTGAATTCTTAAGTTGAATCCAAAGCAATTTTTCTATACCTTGGACAAATGACCAAAAACATTTGTATTGAGTGTTAATGTCCCGTTGCTGGCATTACATTGATCATTTTACGCCTGAGATGCACAGGAGCTTAATGTAAATTTCTATTCCATGAAAAATTAAGTAAAACATGTCAACACCTGTCAAGCAATCACAGTAATTGATATGCAAAACAAGATGCATACTTGTGTTCAACTTTGTGAAAGGTGCATACCTTCACGAACGTAGACGTTATTGTTAGCGTTAACTCCCCACACAATACCATATCCCGAGCTGATTTGCTTCAGTTTTCCGTCGACCTTTAGCCATTCGGTCCCGGGGTGGTTCTCGCCGAGGTACGTGCCGATCCGGTAGTAGACGTCATCGTCCTTGTTCACTCCCCACACTCCGCAGCCTCCAACACTTACAAACTTTAGTGAACCATCTATCGGCGCCCATCTGAGACCTGCAAACATATTTCACATAAGATAGTTTCTTGTAAGCGCGCCACCAATCAGAACAAACAAAGATCATCTGGACATGCAAGTGTCCATGCACAAGTTTCATGCAAGTGTCCATATATATATGGCCAAGTTTTATATTGTAGCTTGTTTGATGGTCAAAGTTTAGATATTTTCAGAAGAAACTATAAACGACCGCAAACCAGACTGATCTGCTATGGATCTGCTATGGTAGTTATGTGTAGGAACCGTTGTAATACGAAAAGGAAAAAAAATATCAAGAGAACCAGGTAACCCGTCGGTCTTTGAAGCAATATTTCCTTTCGTTAGTCACACGAGAATCTCACACAATAGTATTTCTTAGCCTCTTAATTTTTATGAAGAAATGAAATGAATTTATAGATCCACATCCAAAGATCTCCAATATCTTTTGTAACATGAACGTATTCCTGTGAACGTATAGTCAGAATATACATATGGTGTCGCAAACTTTGCTATACCAGCAAGACAAATAGATGTACTCACCACATAGACCTTTGGGTGCCTTAACAGATCCTCCTCCTCCTCCTGTAAAGCAAACGACAAGAGTCATTCCAGCATGAACCATCGCTGCCTTAGGAGTATGCATACTGCCTCTGAGTTTAGGAGTCACCAATCGACCCAGTGTAATTTTCCTATAATGGCACAGACAGTTGACGAGAACGAACCAGATAACGTACCATTATTCCTTCTGTAATCGATGCAGCCGTCACAGGTACAGTGAGCCGGGGTGTTGCCGCACCAGTTGTAAGAGGAGCAGCAATGGTAGGTGCCGTCCGGATCGCACTCGCCAGGGGTCGCTCCGGGAGCAGGGAAGGAATTTCCGCACCTCAGGTCAGCTCGCCATCTCAGCTTTGCGACTGACGGAAGAACATGGGTAATGAATATTACTTTTCATTGAAAAAGTCAAAGTACAAATCACCTGTACATAAGGGGCAAATAAGTTAATTCTGAGCGTCTTTTATCAACTACACTACACGCCATGGAAAAAGAGGATGGTTCAGCGTTGGGGCGGGTTTTCCTTGTTGGACCGGTCCGGAAAAGTTGGACCTGAAAAAATCAGTAGACCGGATATTGGACCAATTAGAAAATTAACAGATTTTACCGGCACTACGGCGGCAGGTGTCCACCTGTTTTGAGCCTTATTGGTCCAAGTAAATAGCGACGTCCGTAGAGGAGAGTTTCTCCATTCAAACTTGGTCTTACTTAACTGAGGCAGCTAGCATTGTTAACGTGAAGATAGGAGACCCACCAAACAGATTCCTTTGTAGCCAAATGGAACATTGTTTTGAGTACTAGTATAGCCCATTCAGAAATAATCAGGTCCAGGTTCAGGTCCTGATCCTCTGGACCTGGACCGTACCTGCACCTGGGTTTTCTGTATCGCTACCCACCCCTAGTTAGAGTAAAATGTGGAGGTATTCCTTACCGCGGCGTGCCAGGCGGTACACTGATATACGCCAGAACCCTCCGCACTTCTCGTTGCTATCCCCGCGGCAAGGAGCATTACATTCACCGACCGGCTTCATCGGTCCCAGCTTGGCGAAGCTCGCATCGTTTCCACAGAAACACTCATTGTGCCACTCGGTGCCTGGAAACAAAAGAAGAAAATAGTGAATATGGGAAAGCGACTTGTTTGCTCGTTTGCTTTGGGTAAATCGTAGCCATTGCTGTGGACCAGTGTTCAGTAGCTCTGACTTCAAGATTTGTAGAATTCAGAATTATATTGCTTGCTATCACTGTAGTGAAGGATCGTTCGTAACTGCTGATGATGCATTACCAATCTCTGAGGAATCGCTTAGTGTGTTTCTTTGAATTTGTTTGAATCTTGTCAATTGATGAGAAGCTCAAATCGGCCTGCATGCTGTTTTTCCACTGAGCTCATGAGGAAAGAGGTAAGGGTAAGACAAAAATAGAGAGACAGTTTACATCATTTGAAGTTCTAACAAGTCATACACATGTAAGAGGATAGAGCGCTCATACCACAATACGTGTATCCTCTAGATCTGCAATGCTCCGCACATGTCCCGGCCGTCAGCTGGTCACTCCTCATGAGCGCATGCGGGAAGACGCGGAACACGTTATCCACATAACAGCCGATAAAGCTGTATCCACTGGGCCCGGTACAGCCTGCGTTGTCCCCTGGCCCTGCAGAATAAACGAGCTATTTAGCTTCGTTTATGAACCACAAGACCCCATCTAATCGTTCCCTTCGTTTCTCACTGTAGCCTTTCTTTTTGTAGGTTGTTAACTTAAGCTTGTCATTCAGGCTTAACTACGGCTTAACTAAGGGAGCCACAAGATACGATTTAACTCTACATACACGAGGGGGATACAGTAATATAAATGATCGGTAATACAATGATAAATCAAATTTTCCCAGCAGTATCGTATCGTACTACTATACAAACATCAAGTCTATATTATCTTGTTCATCATATAGCATATAGTTTTGTATGCAGTGTGGAATGTACCTGTAGTGACGTTACCACTCTATCATCTAATGTAGTCGCCAGTTGGCCTAAGTGAGTTCGTTCGTTCGTGAGGGTACCTACCGATCTGGCAAATGAATTTCTTTTGCCTGCTGCACGTGTCGTCGTCCCAGCGGTGGCCTGCTGCCGCCCAGTACTGCACACAGTCCTGCCCTCCGGCATTGTTGGGCTCTCCTGGGGCCCATTTCTTGAAGTCACAATTCTGTAACGAGCAGTTATTCAGAGACATTGTTGAGAGATCTTGAGAAGGCCATCTGAACAAGTGAATCTTTCTGACTTCATGTTTTGACTGGGCCACACCTCAGTGGATGAAAGATAAAGTAAATGATTAATTTGTTCTCAAAACATCATCATCTATCCTTGGTGTTGACTGTACATTGTTCATCCTTGATGAGTTGTGTCCTGTTCATTGATCATTTACGTTTTCGATGCATCTCCCTTTGTTTGACATCTCTGGTAGAAAAATACCAATTCAACAAATTCAAAATGTCACCTTTGTTTTGCTTTCTAACTGCATTTTGTCAGTCGGCAATGACATATATGCACAGAGCTCCATTCCACCCACCTGCATCTGTGTCCCATCGCTGTATGTCCACACGCCTTCCGATGCCTTATCGTCCAATCCTATCCAGTGGTCGCCTCCTCCGTTCGCTTGTACCAGGCCCATGATGAAGGTGTCCAACATCTCCGTCTTTGGCGCCACCAGGCGGCCACCATCAGCAGCACACTTAGCCTTGGCATCGTCATAAGACTTCCTGTCTCCGTACGCCCTGTAGCAGGTGCCTTCATACCTCTGGTAACCACTTGCACAGCTTCCGCTACCTTCGGCTGCTCCTGAACATGTTAAATAACAAAGCCGCTCAATCGACAACATTTCTGATATACGGTAAAGCATATCTTATTAGCAAAGTGAGCAAACGTTTGTAAAGCAATCTCGTGTGACACAAATATTGGACATAAGGTAATCATATGCAAGTATGCTTCAAGTTGGTCCGATCAGCAGACGTAATTGATGTAGTATTACGCACCGTATTCAGTAAAGAATCAGAAGAAAAATAGAATACAGCAAATCACAATCCAGGAAAGCAAACCAATCTTACCTCCAAAGACCTGCACTTCACACAGTGTGAGGTACTGCCTTCCCGATAGAGCTATCCCCACGTACCGGCCCGTGCGACGACCACAGTTCACGGTAAATTTCGCCTTGCCCCGTGTATGCTGCTCTCCCCCACACGATGGGTTGTCGGTCACTGTTGGGTTGTCTCCCACGTATACCTTGTTTTTATTGAAAAGTACATGAAATAATACAAATAAAGGTACGAAGACGAAGTGACGGCGGACTCAAGTTGTACTCAACTTATTTTAGCGCCGCCACTTATACAAATATTGAAAATAATATACTAGACAAGACTATAATAAGTAGTTCCCCCTACTATTAAAAAGATAAAGCAGAAAATGGTACCTGAACTTAAAACCGATTTGTAGATATGATGTAATTCTGATGTTACAATTAACTTTAAAGAAACAGAGTGGACTACCATGTAAAATTAACATTTGTTATGCATTATTAGAAAGAGTGTTGAAATCAGTTAAATGTCCAAATATCCCAGAAAAGCAAACACCTTGAAGCCGCTGAGTCGTTCCGAGCAACAGTCTAGCCGGTTGGTGACGACAACTCTGTCCACACACTGGGAGGCACCCAGGTCGACTCGCCACCACGGGTTGTTTTCCATGTCGGTGTGTGTACAGCTGTTCCCAGGCCAAAACGAGTTGGTGTTCCCGTCCACAGCCCGATCAGGGTTGCCTCCGTACGCGAGACTCGACTGTTCCACTTGCTTACCCCGGGCAATGTTGGTAGTACTGCCAGCTGTAGGACAGACAATATGTCACTCTCTATACTGAGATGTAACTGAATCTTCCGCTCTATCTTGTGCGACAATTCCTTAAAAAAAGGGGTGCTATAGTGATAGAAAACATGAAAAATTGATTGATTTTTTTCCCCAGTTAGGAAAGGTCCCTCACACGTACAATGGTATTGTCGGTCTGTCGTGCCCAGCCCCTCGTGCCCGGCCTATCGCGCCCATATGACTCGCACCGGGAGCGCTCCTTACCCAGATGTAAATGGTGCAATTATCTGTTACCCATTCATAATGCAGCCGATCTATAAAGTCAATACGAAGTTGGTAATATTTGAAATTCACATACCACATTGGGGAGCTTTCACACCTCCGGAACCAGAGCCTAAGAACACGCAGACAAACACGGTTAGACAAAGTTTCATATCTAAATGGCAAATGCAAATATAGTATACTAGTATTCTCTTTGATTGGTCTTAAGAAAAATTGGCAAACATTGTTCTTCATTCCTTTAAGCAACTACAGAAATTCTAAACAGCACTAGCAGCTTTGTAGTGACACGAAGTACTACTCTTACCTGCTTCCATTCCGTAGAACCCGATTTCCTTTAGATTAGGTTGATAGCCGGAGTGTGTCCTGGTGATGTACAGTCGCCAGTACTGACCGGTCCCACCAAATCCATAGAAGTATTGATCATTGTTTGTTCCTGCCGTAGCTTCGTCGACGGTCAAGGCATCTTTCCAGTCGTAAGGATTGTTACCAGCAGACCATTGCAGTTGGAATTTCTTGATGTCGTGTGTGGTGTCACCATAGTGGGAGAGACGGAATCCCCACAGTCTGTATCTCTTGCCAAAGTTGAAGATGATGTACCACCGGTTGAAGTTCCTCGACGTTCCCTGGGGGTTCCAGTAGGTGTTTGGGTTCCCGTCCAGGACTTGCCCGGGACCATACGTCACACCGTTACGAACATATGGAGTGCCCGAAGCATCGATGGCCCAGGTAGGTGAGCACTGGAGCCATCCGAAGCGTGCCCCTGCTCCTGAAATAGAATAGGCATTCGCACATTGAGCATCTTCCGAGGTGCACGTTCTCACTGAATTAAACCTTTACAAATTTTGATGTCTTTCATACCAAAGTCTGACCCTTAGCAAATATACCATTTACTAGTCTATGAAGGAATGTGTCGTATCGGTGATCCTCCAGGTATGTGACAAAGAGATGGGCGTTTAATAGATAACGGACCCAATGAAATTGCACTAAACACTAATAAAAGAGCACCATATACACGTGCACAGTGATGCCTCTAATAAACAGATATTCTTACTCGCGAGTTTGCAATTGGATCCATGAAAGCTACCAGATTCTAATATTAAGGAAACATTGTCATTGCAACTCTCGCATAACAGAGCCGGTAGGGACAGTATTAAATGCCAATGCTACAGCAAGCAAAAATTACACCTGATTCAATATTCAATCATTGATATTAATTTCACTTAGCCTGATTTTTGAAGAAAAAAAACGTGGTCACCACGACTGCAGTTGTCAACTTGATAAATGATACCAGTCTTCTAACCTAGTGCCATTTTGAACCTCTTGTCTTGAATGCGGAAAAACATTATGAAACAAAAATTCGAGATGAGATTAAAAATGTCGAATAAGAGGTTACCTATGATTCGGTAGACTTGATTCGCCCAGCCTCCTCCCTTGCCGTCTGTCTTGCATGCCGTTGATCTCCCAAACTTGTAGTAGGTACTTTGTGCGTTGGACGACGTCCCGCACTGTCCACCGTTCTGAACGGAGAACACGGCATTGCCCTTAGCTTTGGCGACCTCGTAGCATTTGTTGATGGCATCTTTTCGACGGCTGTATTGACCATCCAGGCGGCTATCCGACCCCTCTACAATGGCAATGGCCCTATTCGATGTGTCCTTCCAACATCCCAGGGTGAAATACCTTGGGTTCGCATCTGAAAGTAAAACCGAGAACATTGAACGTCATGGGGACCAATACAGAATGATGACTGAACGTCTTTCATACAACCAAAAGAAAAAATCCAGAGATGACTGCATTAGAATCTCATGATCACTGGACTGTGGTACGTTGACGACGTCACTGCGTCCTACATTGGATAGGCATTATCCCTGACTTGATTATGGAAATATCATGCAAACCACAGAGGTACATGTATAACTGAAAAGGCAACAACACACAATGAGCGTACAAAGGGTGCTTTTATCAATAAAGATTAGCTGAACTCTCTGTCAAATCGCTTGGCCGCAGCGAGGTCGACAACATGCCGCCACATTAGCTCCCTGCGCCTGTTCTACATATCCGACTCCAACGACATCTCTCCGAGCGAGCCGGTGGCACCCACCAATGATATTGGAAAGTGGAAGAGCCTACCTGTGATCCTGTACACATTATTCGCCCATCCGCCTCCTTCCCCGTCTCCTGCACAGCCCGTCGAAGGTCCGTACTTCCTGTAGGTTCCCCCAGCGATGGGTGTCCCGAAGCACTGGCCTCCATTCTGCACACCGAAGACCATGAAGCCGCGATCTTTAGCCACTTCGTAGCACTTCCCCAGTGCGTTAGGGCGGGACTTGTAATCGCCGCTCAGACGGGAGTCTTCCAGCTGCCCGATCGCCCTGCTTGACTTGTCTTTCCAACAGCCAAGACTCATGTAGCCAGGGCTGTTTCCACTGGTCCCGGTACAGCCTGTGTTGTCTCCTGGCCCTGCAGAATACAACAGCTATCAAGCTTCGTTTATGAACAACAAGGCCGCATCTAATCGTTCCTTCGTTTCTCACCACAACCTTTCTTTTTGTAGGTTGTTAACTTGTCATTCAGGCTAACCTACGGCTTATAATTACCAGTGTCAAAGTATAAAGAAGGGAGCCACAAGATACGATTTAACTCTACATACACGCGGGGGATAATATAAAATACTCAGTAATACAACGACAAACCAAACTTCCCCGCAGTATCGTATCGTGCTACTACATATACAAGCATCAAGTCTATATGTATCTCGCTCACCAAGCATACAGTTTTGCAGTGTGGAATTATGTACCTGTAGTGAACTTACCACTCAATCATCTAATGTAGTAGGCAGTTTGCCTAAGTGAGTTTGTTCGTGAGGGTACCTACCGATCTGGCAAATGAATTTCTTTTGCCTGCTGCACGTATCGTCGTCCCAGCGGTTGCCTGCTCCCGCCCAGTACTGCACACAGTCCTGCCCTCCGTTATTGTTGGGCTCTCCTGGGGCCCATTTCTTGAAGTCACAATTCTGTAACGAGCAGTGATTCAAAGACATTGTTGAGAGATCTTGAGAATCTGTTTCCTGTGTATTAATCATTTACGTTTCCGATGCATCTCCGTCTGTTTGACATCTCTGGTGGAAAAATACCAATTCAACAACTTCAAAATGTCAAATTTGTTTTGCTGCTTTTGCTTTTGTAACTGCATTTTGTCAGCCGGTAGTGGCATATATATGCCCAGAGCTCCGTCCCACCCACCTGCATCTGTGTCCCATCGCTGAATGTCCACACGCCTTCCGATGCCTTGTCGTCCAATCCTATCCAGTGGTCGCCTCCTCCGTTCGCTTGTACCAGGCCCATGATGAAGGTGTCCAACATCTCCGTCTTTGGCGCCACCAGGCGGCCACCATCAGCAGCACACTTAGCCTTGGCATCGTCATAAGACTTCCTGTCTCCGTACGCCCTGTAGCAGGTGCCGTCATACCTCTGGTAACCACTTGCACAGCTTCCACTACCTTCGGCTGCTCCTGAACATGTTAAATAACAAAACCGCTCAATCGACAACATGGCTAGAATGATCATCCCTCACCAGCAACTGGTCTCAAATGAGAGTCATTTCTGATATACAGTAAAGCATATCTTATTAGCAAAGTGAGCAAACGTTTGTAAAGCAATCCCGTGTGACACAAATATTAGATATAATGTAATCATTTGCAAGTATGCTTCAAGTTGGTCCGATCAGACGACACTGATGTACTATTACGTACTGTAACCAAAAAAGAATCAAAAGAAAAATAGAATCCAGCAAATTACAATCCAGGAAAGCAAATCAATCTTACCTCCAAAGACCTGCACTTCACACAGTGTGAGGTACTGCCTTCCCGATAGAGCTATCCCCACGTACCGGCCTGTGCGACGACCACAGTTCACGGTAAATTTCGCCTTGCCCCGTGTATGCTGCTCTCCCCCACACGATGGGTTGTCGGTCACTGTTGGGTTGTCTCCCACGTACACCTTGTTTTTATTGAAAAGTACATGAAACAATACAAATAAAGGTACGAAGACGAAGTGACGGCGGACTCAAGTTGTACTCAACTTATTTTAGCGCCGCCACTTACTAGTATACAAATATTGAAAATAATATATTAGACAAGACTATAATAAGTAGTTCCCCCTACTATTAAAAAGATAAAGCAGAAAATGGTACCTGAACTTAAAACCGATTTGTAGATATGATGTAATTCTGATGTTACAATTAACTTTAAAGAAACAGAGTGGACTACCATGTAAAATTAACATTTGTTATGCATTATTGGAAAGAGTGTTGAAATCAGTTAAATGTCCAAATATCCCAGAAAAGCAAACACCTTGAAGCCGCTGAGTCGTTCCGAGCAACAGTCTAGCCGGTTGGTGACGACAACTCTGTCCACACACTGGGAGGCACCCAGGTCGACTCGCCACCACGGGTTGTTTTCCATGTCGGTGTGTGTACAGCTGTTTCCAGGCCAAAACGAGTTGGTGTTCCCGTCCACAGCCCGATCAGGGTTGCCTCCATACGCGAGACTCGACTGTTCCACTTGCTTACCCCGAGCAATGTTGGTAGTACTGCCAGCTGTGGGACAGACAACAGTCACTCTCTAAAAAGTCTCTATACACAGAGATGTAGCTGAATCTTCCGTCCTATCTTGTGTGACAATGCCTGAAAGAAAGGGGTGCTGTAGCGATAGAAAACATGAAAAATTTATTGATTTTTTTCCCAGTTAGGAAAGGTCCCTCACACGTACAATGGTATTGTCGGTCTGTCGTGCCCAGCCCCTCGTGCCCGGCCTATCGCGCCCATATGACTCGCACCGGGAGCGCTCCTTACCCAGATGTAAATGGTGCAATTATCTGTTACCCATTCATAATGCAGCCGATCTATAAAGTCAATACGAAGTTGGTAATATTTGAAATTCACATACCACATTGGGGAGCTTTCACACCTCCGGAACCAGAGCCTAAGAACACGCAGACAAACACGGTTAGACAAAGTTTCATATCTAAATGGCAAATGCAAATATAGTATACTAGTATTCTCTTTGATTGGTCTAAAGAAAAATTGGCAAACATTGTTCTTCATTCCTTTAAGCAACTATAGGAATTCTAAACAGCACTAGCAGCTTTGTAGTGACACGAAGTGCTACTCTTACCTGCTTCCATTCCGTAGAACCCGATTTCCTTTAGAAGAGGTTGATAGCCGGAGTGTGTTCTAGTGATGTACAGTCGCCAGTACTGACCGGTCCCACCAAATCCATAGAAGTATTGATTATTGTTTGTTCCTGCCGTAGCTTCGTCGACGGTCAAGGCATCTTTCCAGTCGTAAGGATTGTTACCAGCAGACCATTGCAGTTGGAATTTCTTGATGTCGTGTGTGGTGTCACCATAGTGGGAGAGACGGAATCCCCAAAGTCTGTATCTCTTGCCAAAGTTGAAGATGATGTACCACCGGTTGAAGTTCCTCGACGTTTGCTGGGGGTTCCAGTAGGTGTTTGGGTTCCCGTCCAGGACTTGCCCGGGACCATACGTCACACCGTTATGAACATATGGGGTGCCCGAAGCATCGATGGCCCAGCTAGGTGAGCATTGGAGCCACCCGAAGCTTGCCCCTGCTCCTGAGGTAAAATACATGCAAATATGCAAGTCTGTACACCAGTGTTTTACTTTGGTTGCAATTAGTCTTTGGGCATAGTCTTTGAATAAACTTGCCATTTATCATTATCATTGTATTACGAAATAGGCATCGTTGTCGGCAGTCGGTTCACTTTCACCCTGCTTGATAATTCTGCAGCATCAAAATCGCACGAAGAATGTGATCTCACCTTCTTTACTGATTCGACGGTGAGGGGGCTTGACCGAAAGCTTAAAACAACACTTGCAGCTAGATGTTGAAAGGTAAAAGGGTGATAGATACCGGTGCAGGTCGTTTAGTGTGATATAATCAGCTGCTACCAAGCCGAGTGCCTGCGTAGCTGGTGTCTTACGTCTAAGACTCTAGGGTGGCTATAACAGTTGTACAGATACAGAAAGAAACTTTGAAATGAGAAGTTACCTATGATTCGGTAGACTTGGTTCGCCCAGCCTCCTCCCTTGCCGTCTGTCTTGCATGCCGTTGATCTCCCAAACTTGTAGTAGGTACTTTGTGCGTTGGACGACGTCCCGCACTGTCCACCGTTCTGAACGGAGAACACGGCATTGCCCTTAGCTTTGGCCACCTCGTAGCATTTGTTGATGGCATCTTTTCGACGGCTGTATTGACCATCCAGGCGGCTATCCGACCCTTCGACAATGGCAATGGCCCTATTCGATGTGTCCTTCCAACATCCCAGGGTGAAATACTTTGGGTTCGCATCTGAAAGTAAAACCGAGAACATTGAACGTCAAGGGACTTCAAGGGACGTCTTTCGTACAACCAAAAGAAAAAAATAGTGTCTTGTTTCCCAATGTCTGTTCTAAATGCCCGGTGTGGCACCCATCAATGATACAGTGGAAGTGAAAGGTCCTACCTGTGATCCTGTACACATCATTCGCCCATCCGCCTCCTTCCCCGCCTCTACAGCCCGACGAAGGTCCGTACTTCCTGTAGGTTCCCCCAGCGATGGGTGACCCGAAGCACTGGCCTCCATTCTGCACACCGAAGACCATGAAGCCGCGATCTTTAGCCACTTCGTAGCACTTCCTCAGTGCGTCATCACGTCTCTTGTAATCGCCGCTCAGACGGGAGTCCTTGCCTTCCAGCTGCCCGATCGCTCTGCTTGACTTGTCTTTCCAACAGCCAAGACTCGTGTAGCCAGGGCTGTTTCCACTGGTCCCGGTACAGCCTGTGTTGTCTCCTGGCCCTGCAGAATACAAGAGCCTTTAACCTTCGTTTATGGACCACAAGGCCGCATCTAATCGTTCCTTCGTAGCCTTTCTTTTTGTAGGTCGCTAACTTGTCATTCAGGATAACCTACGCCTGCATTGTAATTATATGATCAGTGTCAAAGTATAAAGAAGGGAGCCACAAGATACTATTTAACTCTACATACACGAGGGGGATAATATAAAATACTCAGTATTAATACAACGACAAACCAAATTTTCCCAGCAGTATCGCATCGTGCTACTACATATACAAACAAACATCAAGTCTATATGTATCTCGTTCATCAAGCATACAGTTTTGTATGCAGTGTGGAATGTACTTAAACAGTTGGTCTAAGTGAGTTCGTTCGTGAGGGTACCTACCGATCTGGCAAATGAATTTCTTTTGCCTGCTGCACGTGTCGTCGTCCCAGCGGTTGCTTCTTCCCGCCCAGTACTGCACACAGTCCTGCCCTCCGTTATTGTTGGGCTCTCCTGGGGCCCATTTCTTGAAGTCACAATTCTGTAACAAGCAGTGATTCAGAGACATTGTTGAGAGATCTTGAGAAGGCCACCTGAACAATTCAATCCTTCTGACTACATGTTTTGACTGGGCCACACCTCAGTGGATGAAAGATAAATGATAAATGGTTAATTTTCTCTCTAAACGTGATCATTTATCCTTGATGTTGATGGTTTGTGTCCTGTTCATTGATCATTTACGTTTTTTGGGCATCTCCATCTGTTTGCCATCTCTGGTAGAAAAATACCAATTCAACAACTTCAAAATGTCACCTTTGTTTTGCTGCTTTTGCTTTCTACCTGCATTTCGTCAGTTGGTAATGTCATATATATCCCTAGAGCTCCGTCCCACCTACCTGCATCTGTGTCCCATCGCTGAATGTCCACACGCCTTCCGATGCCCTGTCGTCCAATCCTATCCAATGGTCGCCTCCTCCGTTCGCTTGTACCAGGCCCATGATGAAGGTGTCCAGCCTCTCCGTCTTTGGCGCCACCAGGCGGCCACCATCAGCAGCACACTTAGCCTTGGCATCGTCATAAGACTTCCTGTCTCCATACGCCCTGTAGCAGGTGCCGTCATGACTCTGGTAACCACTTGCACAGCCTCCACTACTACCTTCGGCTGCTCCTGAACGTGTAATAGCAAAACCGCTCAATCGACAACATGGCTAGAACGATCATCCCACAAGCTAGGAGCACAACCCGCCGTACTTGAAATTTTCGGAAATAAGTTGAGGACGTGGCCTCTCAAAAAACAGTGGAGTAAGTGCACGCTGTCAATGCCCAGCACACGTCCTGAGTGTGTCACCTCTCCGACTCGTTCACGAAGCCAAGACAAATGAGAGTCAATGAAGACTATCTATTGTGAAAATGACCTATACAAGTTGCGCGTCAACACACAGAAAAACTAACAAACCTGAATGTTCTTCTCCAGATCCATGGCCATGTCCATGTCCATGCCCATGTTTACGCCCTTTAAAGAAGAAACCCTGTAGACAATATATGTGAAAATTTATTGTATTGAATTGGCCGAAGATCCTAGCACAGCCGCCCCAGCGGAGGGCGCGGGGAAGCAGTGCAAGAATATAGCAATTAGTAACAGTCTGTACCATCACGGTGAATATGTGCCATGAGCTTTTGGACTATTGAACCTTTGTCTTCCACCCGTTTTACATATTAATTCATAGTTATGATAAACTTGTTCTTCAGCTAGATCTCTTTTACATATCAATTCAATGCTAGGATATAAAAATCCCCTCCAACAAGATCACTTTAGTGTCACTGACGAAAACTAGTGGATGTTAGCTGAAACGTATGACCGTTTCCAAAATCATATCCAGGTGCTTGAGTAACTGCTTTTTGGCGTATACTTTTGCCTGGATGTCTAACCTACATCGACGTACATGTAGATAGACATTGTATGTCCAGCATTTCCTTTCGAAACTTGTTAAGACTACAATTAAAGAAAACCTATACCCAAATAACAGACAATCGAGCGAGGGAAGGAAGCTACTGTTGTGAAAATGTAACTGTGTACTTGTACCTTCTTTGAAAAGGACTGCAATGCGTCCAGAAGCGACAGTACTTTGGAGGAGCTTGGCTCGTCTGTATCGTTGTTTGTCACGTCAGCCTCCAGGGACTTCTTTTCGGGACCCTAGCGAGGCAGAAATCATTTTTGAAGTTTCTGGACTAACAGTTTATTTTTTAATGGAATATTTTCATACAGAAGAAAGAGAGAGAGAGAGGGAGAGAGAGAGTCAGGGAGAGAGAGAGGCAGGCGGAGAAAGGGAGAGAGAGGGAGAGAGAGGGGAGAGAGAGAGGGAGTGAAAGAAGCAGAGAAGCAGAGAGAGAGGGAGAGAGAGAGACAGAAAGAGGCTGGGAGAAAGAGGCAGAGAGAGAGAGAGAGAGATAGAGAGAGAGAGAGAGATTGGCATGGGGCACATTGACTTCAACTTGTAACATCAAAAACCAAGTTGTTCTCATTCCATGACCCAGCAGACTGAAAATGATGGGGAGTTCCTTACTATTCTAGTTGCTACATGTGTGGGTACTACATTAAGAGTCAGCATCCTAAGGATATAGAATCGAAGTAGAAGGTACCTAGGTCTAAGAAACAAAATTTACCTCCACGCCGACGTTCTCCAGGACCCGGTGTGCTACATTCTTCAAGTCGTTCAAGACCTTATTGAATGCTCCGCCCTCCGGTGTCTGTGAAAATGATAATGTATTATTTCAAGCATCTTAATACTTAATCCGCATGTCCTTCCAAGTTATCCAATTTACATTGATACTACTCCATAAGTACTGACATTAGTATTGTGAAAGCTGTGACGTCGCCCCTTAATTGACGATTTCCTCTTTTTTTCACTACATGTATCCGTGTCGAATAACACACTTACAGACATGCCGCTATATAAAAAAAGAGGCCTTGTCTACTTCTGACATGAACATGCAACTTGCAAATGGGAAGGCACCTCAGCAGAAACAGCAGAGACGACGGCGAGGATGAGGAGCAGCGTTCGCAGAAACCGCAGGGTGGCGCTCTTGGACGCCATGCTGCTGGACTTCCACCTGCTGGAAAAGAACATGGAGACATTACAAAATTTTCCACTGACCAACTCTATGATCCAGTCTCCGCCAACGAATGAGCAATTCACCGCTTCTGTGACGTCACGTTATGCAGAACACGTGACTCGGTGAGCGGTGGATCAATTTTAAGGTGCAGAATATTCAGTCGCCTGGACACCCAGTTTCACTACTGGACAACTGAAGTAAAATTCCTGGACACAGAACCAGGCTTCTTTGCAAGAGAAGTAAAGAAGCATCAGGGCGTTACGACCATTTCTAAACAGAGACGGGGCGCCGTGCTCTATCTACATAGCGTAAAGTCACGTAAGCGGTGGACTACTCATTACTTGACTAAGACTGGAGTCGGTTAGTCTTGGGGTATTGGGGTAAATCCACTTCTTTGTGTTGGAAGCAGTGTTGTAGCCAGCACCTGTCCTTCAGTCCTTTGAAGGAATTTTGCAGCTGGGGACTGAAAAAATTTTCCCCATTCCGTCCCCAGGGACAGACAAAAATTGATATGTAAAGATATTAAAAAACTGAAACCCATGTGTTCTTCCTCGCCAAAACAGTTGACATTGAACAGCTTAGTCTACAAGCAAAATTTGCACCTCAAAATGCAGGAAATAGTGTTTCAGAGGGTCTAGGCTTTATAAATTTTCTGGGACCCAGACCCTCTAGAAATGACGCGCAACACCACGCCATGACTTCGGTGCTCGATAGGATTCCCATTCAAAATCGAGGGGACTGAAAATGATTTCAGGCTGGCTACAACCCTAGTTGGAAGGCACAATTTACGAGACTATGATTGAGTCCGATCTTTCACTTGCATACAGTAACCGATTTCTCGGGCCATTGCCAACTCTCAAAATACCATGTAGTCCGTAAGAAATTTTAGCATTTTTAAATGTAAAAAAATACATGTATTTATAATTTGGTATGAACCACGGATGTGAACGCTGGTGGTTGCAATGGAAAATTTCTGATATTAAATGTGTCTCTTTTTTTTAATATTTCAAAGCTAGATAACACAGAGTCAGTATTTTTCAAACATAGACATTGCAAACATAGACTCTCTCTCTCACCCTTCGTTTATACCACCGACGGGTTGTGTACCGATGATATTTTACACCACCAACGGGTTGTGTACCGATGAGGTAGTATAAAATAGTAGTTGCCAACTTTGTGATACAGAGGCGAAATAGCTAAAAAAAAACCTTAACCACTAAAGTATTTTGATCTCCATTAATTGAAGGATTAAAGAACCATATTCTAATCTTCAGTGTCTGCCACCGTGCACAGTGTGTGCCGCAAAAAATCGACACTTCATCGACACTTCATCGTCAGACTACAGCATCGGTTTTTCTAGTCAAACTGTTGATTTATCTGTTGTTTTTGCGATCTTGTGAGATAACCTTTAGTCCTGGGCGGAGCTAAATGCAGCTCCATTGTCTCGACTGTCTGTGCTTCAATCTGATATATGATATCGCTTCTGGTCAGACAGAATAATGAGATAATTGCTATAGAACATATATCTGTCACTAGCTTGCCATCCTTTTCATTCATGAATGGCAAGGTCGGCGTCACATGTCAGGAGAAAGTTATGTAAAGGTGGTATCTCATTGTACTTGGGGTATCGGTGCGGCACAGCGGGCTCGAAAGATTACTCAACGATTTTCAGGGATAAAGAAATTTTTCCTACGTTCTGTATATTGTGTTGTCTACTAGGTCATACTTTTACGTATTACGCAATATCTAAATTATAAAAGTCGGCGAAAATAACACCACAGTGCCGCAGTGAACGAACCCCGCAGTGCCACACCGGTGCCCTAAGTGCAGTGAGATACCACCTTAAACGTCCTTGAGATTACAACGCTACAACAACTCGGTTCAAACAACATGCATGTAGGCTTTATACCATTGGGCGCGATTCGATCGGACGATGAGTCTGCGAGCTCTAGCTCTAAATTACAAGGAGGTATGACCCTGACGGGAAGGGGGAACTCAGCCATTTCCTTCTCGGCAGCAAGGTCATGCCTCCTCG
>NC_049991.1:13885611-13891000 GCF_000003815.2 Branchiostoma floridae | reverse complement strand
CCATAATTCTATGAACACCGTCCAAATTACACGTCTTCTATCCCCAAAGTATGGTAAGGGAGACACTCCCATGACAGTGTGGGCGTTATCAATTATTGACCATGAGATTTGGATGAAGCCATGCAGAGACAGGATTCGATACCGGTAGGGGGCGCAGTCACTACACGCAGTAGACTCCAAACCCTGTCATACGTGAGCAGTTTTACTTGACGTTATTCACGTGTAATTAAACGGTTGGAATTGAGAAATTTGCCCCTTGGGTAGATATATGAGTCAGTTCACCGTGCTTTATTTCTACATGGGTTGCTTCTTGGGCAGCGTCCAAACTCTACTGGCATTTGGGACATTTTGTTGACAAATTTTCATCTAATTTTTCAAAACGAACTGCTGATTCTAATTGCCGCTGTCACACATTTAGGATCCTCCCCAGACGTTGTCCCCAACCAAGGTTGTTGGTAGGGTGCTAGCTGATAGCAGTCTGGCCAGTTTTAGACCACGCCTATCTTGTAGCTACAACTATGTACCATTTTCAACCTGTACATGGCTGGAGGAAGAGAGTCATGGCCATCCGTGCAACCAGCACGCCCGGATGGATGATGATGATGACATGGCTTACTCCCAACCGAGCCCCGAAGGCTTCCCTACTCCCAACCATCCGACTTCCAGCCGCAGTCAATTGTCAACTCTCCCATGAATGAAATGAACACTCGATTACTATACGAGGGGCCCATTTCGTTTTCAATCCATATTTAAAAGATAATATCTATAAAACACACAAAATGTGATAAAGTAGTTTTTATCTATGAAATTTGTTGAGTGATCTGCCAAATATTTGGCTGCTCATCACTTCCTCGTTGGTCGCAGTCTGTAGTCATGAAAAGAAGGTGAAGTTTGAGGTTGCAATTGGCAGGAGGGGCCTGGGTTGGTTACGTTTCGTCTCTAGATCTAGAACCATCCCTCATTCTGTCGTGCTACACAGTGACTCCCTAAACTTGAGAAAACTTAAGATGAATGCGCTAGTTAATTGCAGACAAGTTGAGATTATACTGTTAGTGAGTTGGTTAATGCGAAGACGCCAGGGGCTAGAGGTGCGTCACAGGGCAAGTACGGTAACATGAACCTTTCATTAAAGAGCTCGAGTTGATGGAACCCTTCCTTTCGAACTATGACTTCTAGGAGTTTTTTTGTGTTAGAATGATTGAATTAGTTTAGATGCCATCTTAAACGTGCAATTGTCCAGGTGCGAGGTGGTAACGTCATGAGTTAAGTTTAGTTGACTGGGCTCTGACAAAACCGCTCGTCATGCCGAACACAATCAAAACGTCGGACAGCTTGGAAGAGGTATTGTAGATAGAAAAATGTTTCTATTCGTCTGTTGGGCGTTTCACTCCCATGCCGACCCTGTGTGTAATGACAAGATGTGCCGTACGGGGCATCGAACTTGGAGATTAGAGGACGAATCTTAAGACAGGAGGGAGTAGTGAAACAGTGGGGTTTAAGCGCCATTAACTGACCAGGCCAACTGGTCCGGACCTTTTGGCTTAGTAGTTAGCAGCGATAGTTTTTTACTGGCGGGCCCGGGTTCGAATCCCGGGGGCCGGTTTCTACTCGCCTCTCTAGCATTTCACTTTGACCGCAATTTGTTTTCTTCGGTGATGTTGAAAACATAAAAGCATGCATCATTTCAAGTACATCCAATTTTGATCGCTCAGCCATCGCCGGCTAGTAGAAACGGGACCTTTAACAGCGCCTGAGGCTTATCTCGACCTGGGACCGGCACCAACTCTCCCTGCGAGCGCTGCGCGTAGCTAAACGTATACAACAACATTCCTTTCGGCTAACACCTCAAAACTTGCCACAGAAAGATTTGTTGTACTGGGCATTGCAATTGGAACATAAATGTCTGCTTCAAAATTGTTACCTATACATTTTACACATTCAGGAACTAACCACGACCACACGAACCTAAACTAAAGCGTGAACAGATTACAATAGAACCAAGACATGTTTTGTTTCACGATTGTTGAGCAACAAAATTCATTCATTCATTCATTCATTCATTCATAATACACGTTCATCTAAGTCGTAAGATGTTAACGTGTTTGTCAAGTACATATAGATGAAATGCGGTCTGCTTTTTTTACCACACGATGAGGCTGCAGCGGATTAAAACTTGTAAACAAAGTCTCTTAATGAATGAAAACCTTTATTGTACATTCATGCCTCGATTGGCTAGGTACAGGTCACTGATAACAGACATAACAGACATATGCAGAGACAACAAGATACAATTTAACTAATTGAAGGTACTAGGCTAACAGGATGGTCGACATATTGTCGCTTCTTTGTACAAGTGTATATATAGGAACAGATAATGTGTCACATACAAGGTTTATCTAGGCGCATCAAAAATAGAAATTTATCCGTTGCATTAAAATGTTTAAAATATGGGAACTCTTAATTATCTCTACATGATCATGACGTTCCTATACGCACGCAAGTGGGCAAGTGTAAAAAGCAGACAAAAACACCGACGCAAAAACGTTCGGACATGCGTACGGGGGGAAGCAGTGTTATGCACTTAATGAACAACAAACACTTACAGAAAAGTCCTTCATGAACAATAAACACTTACAGAAAAGTCCTTCAATGCCTCCGGGAACAAATGAGAGGACGATTGAAGCCCTTACACTTCATCACATTTCAATGCCGAACAGACGCCCGGTGACAGCGCCTTGTGTCTGCCGGGCGGGCGGCCGTACGCAGCACACACGTACATGTACCTGCACAATGCAGGCTAATCTTCTGCCGTACATTCGGACAATGGTCTCCGCTTGTACTACTACAGGTGGATTTAACTCCGAAAACGCCACCGTGGACTTTGCGACAACTCTTGCAAAAGTTGGAAACTCATAACTTATGCTTAATTTAATCGGTAAGATATTCGTGAAAGGAAGGCCCAGCGTAGCGAGTCCTTATGTGCACGTCTTATGTACCGATCTAACTTCGTTACCGCTATGTGTAAAATAAGAAACTTCTAAACTGTTCAAGTCCGATCACATACCTCATGCACAGGTTCTCGTATCCGACAGAAAATCTTTTTGAAAAGGCCAAATATAATAGTAGTAGCGCCAGCCAACTTTTAAACCTACGACGGTCAGTTATGCCACAGCCTGATAAAAAATTCTATTACCAAAAATCGCAGGCTGTCAGTGAAAGCGCTTAAGCAGAAAAGAGAAAGTTTTTCACCTCAGTCTTTGGTGGGAAAGTGCCGAGGTTGTGGAAGACCTCAGGTCGTGTGGCTGACTGGAGACTTGTCCCTCAACCTGACCGCGCCAGCAAGTGACGAGCAGCACCACCAGTGAGACGGCTATATGCTGACAAGTGAGTCTCTAACTCTGCTGGAGGGTATTTTTTGGGGTACGCCCACAACAGGTCCAATTGTCCCATCTGTCAGTTTGACATCAGATCTCCAATCTTAAATATTTTGAAACGCGCATATGCTGCAACGGCGCGCATTCAAATAATCACAAGCGATGTCATATAATACGTCTCAGGACGTCAACCGATTCCTTGCCTGTTGTCTATTTTTTTTCTAGTGTATTTTTGTTTTTGTTTCCACGCTTGTACATTTTAAATGTACTTATTTGTATGTTACATACATACACGTGGTTTACAGGTCTTAATTTCGTCGCTATTTGTGCAACCAGTCATATGAGTGAGTCATACTTCTAATTCATGAAATGATTTTCCATACGTATAACCCTTATAACCCTTCTATTACTGCATCATATACTGTTTTTGCAATATACCAGCAAGTGCCCAATGCTATGAGAGTTCTATTTCTATCCTCATTGAATTCTACTTGGTGCTGGCGATTTACCTCCCCGACCGAAGTCAGGTAGTATTGTACCTCGGGTATCCATTTTTATACCTTGGTGAAGTAAGGAAGTCGTATAAAGTGCCTTTTAAAAGGGCACAACGTCGGGCACGGAGTGCATCGAACTCGGGACCTCTAGGTTCCGAGCCCGACACTCCACTGGTTACACCACATACGGCGACGCAAATTTGGCCAACATATTTTCCACTGGAAGATATTTTTGCTTGTTTACCATCTAACGAACCTTGTGGCACATTTAAGTGAAACTTATCATCAAGCCCCATAATGTAAGGTGATATCAACTCCTGGGCATAATGTTCAAACATTAATATTGGCATGCACGGGTTCTCAGTAGGAATGACAACGCCCCCTTGGTATCAGGCAGACCACATTGTCTCTGTCCGGTCGAAGGCCTCAAAATTGGGTCACGGCAAAGTGATGGGGTGGATCATATCAGCACGTGAGATTATGCCGCACGACCAGCTCCACTGCGAGACAACGATGTGCACGTACAGATCTGAGTTACTTACGCGTCCTTGGCCTTGCGCAGTAGCTAGACTGTATGGCTGTCATCCAAAAAAAATTAAGTAGACAAGCAGCTGGAAAAATTATCTAAAATCAGACGTTTCTAAACATCCACAATCTCCCATCGGCGATTGAGAAAAGATAACTGGAATCGTACAAGTATTTAGTAGAGAATTATTTTTTTTATTATGTAGTTACTTGATTTATTTTGTAGTGCGTAACGTACTACGGTACTACGTGTGTGTCTTCAACCTTCGTCGACATCCAAAAAGTTGTTCTCGGCCGCCGTCTGGGCGGTGTCAGATCAACCCCCAGGCGACTCGTAGCATCCATAGCAGGCTCTCTGGGGCCTTTTTTCGGCTCATAATACACTTTTGTTGGCCATTTCTTTTTGTACTGGGTTGTTGATTGCTGGCCATCGCTGATTACTGGCCCCATAATCAGCGACGGCCGACAATCAGCGACCCAGTACAAAAAAGAAATGACCAACAAAAGTGTATTATGAGCCGAGAAAAGGCCCCAGAGAGCCTGGTATGGAGGCTAGGTGACTCGGGCAATTACTCAAAACAACAAGGTGAAGGTGAACGGTAGATGACTTACAGTCACCAGGATTCAACATTTACACTGACTTACTTACAGTCATGAATATTGAATGAATAAATGTTTTATTTGCGTCGAGTGACATACAATAACACACAATGGCAGCCTATTTCGGCTGAATTGCAGTATGCTTTACAATTAAAATGAAAAGCAATAGAAGTGCATAATTTAAAACATTATAAAACATAACAATAATTACTTTTGAAATAATATTCACTGAATCATATCGATATCAGTTGAATGTTAGCAATATGCGATGTGTATTGTCCACGCGTATTGTTGTCCTTCTCCCTGGTTCTGACTCGTGTCAGTTAAGGACACCTGTTGACAACTGGGTATAATTGCCGTCCTGATTTCAGACTGAAGTGTCGAGGGTCAGAACAA
>NC_049991.1:13879874-13881034 GCF_000003815.2 Branchiostoma floridae | reverse complement strand
CGCCAATATTTGGCTGCTCTCACTTCCTCGTTGGTCGCAGTCTGTAGTCAGTGAAAAGAAGGTGAAGTTTGAGGTTGCAATTGAGAGGAGGGGCCTGGGTTGGTTACGTTTCGTCTCTAGATCTAGAACCATCCCTCATTCTGTCGTGCTACACAGTGACTCCCTAAACTTGAGAAAACTTAAGATGAATGCGCTAGTTAATTGCAGACAAGTTGAGATTATACTGTTAGTGAGTTGGTTAATGCGAAGACGCCAGGGGCTAGAGGTGCGTCACAGGGCAAGTACGGTAACATGAACCTTTCATTAAAGAGCTCGAGTTGATGGAACCCTTCCTTTCGAACTATGACTTCTAGGAGTTTTTTTGTGTTAGAATGATTGAATTAGTTTAGATGCCATCTTAAACGTGCAATTGTCCAGGTGCGAGGTGGTAACGTCATGAGTTAAGTTTAGTTGACTGGGCTCTGACAAAACCGCTCGTCATGCCGAACACAATCAAAACGTCGGACAGCTTGGAAGAGGTATTGTAGATAGAAAAATGTTTCTATTCGTCTGTTGGGCGTTTCACTCCCATGCCGACCCTGTGTGTAATGACAAGATGTGCCGTACGGGGCATCGAACTTGGAGATTAGAGGACGAATCTTAAGACAGGAGGGAGTAGTGAAACAGTGGGGTTTAAGCGCCATTAACTGACCAGGCCAACTGGTCCGGACCTTTTGGCTTAGTAGTTAGCAGCGATAGTTTTTTACTGGCGGGCCCGGGTTCGAATCCCGGGGGCCGGTTTCTACTCGCCTCTCTAGCATTTCACTTTGACCGCAATTTGTTTTCTTCGGTGATGTTGAAAACATAAAAGCATGCATCATTTCAAGTACATCCAATTTTGATCGCTCAGCCATCGCCGGCTAGTAGAAACGGGACCTTTAACAGCGCCTGAGGCTTATCTCGACCTGGGACCGGCACCAACTCTCCCTGCGAGCGCTGCGCGTAGCTAAACGTATACAACAACATTCCTTTCGGCTAACACCTCACAACTTGCCACAGAAAGATTTGTTGTACTGCGCATTGCAATTGGAACATAAATGTCTGCTTCAAAAATTGTTACCTATACATTTTACACATTCAGGAACTAACCACGACCACACGAACCTAAAACTAAGCGTGAA
>NC_049991.1:13877411-13879161 GCF_000003815.2 Branchiostoma floridae | reverse complement strand
CGCAGGCTGTCAGTGAAAGCGCTTAAGCAGAAAAGAGAAAGTTTTTCACCTCAGTCTTTGGTGGGAAAGTGCCGAGGTTGTGGAAGACCTCAGGTCGTGTGGCTGACTGGAGACTTGTCCCTCAACCTGACCGCGCCAGCAAGTGACGAGCAGCACCACCAGTGAGACGGCTATATGCTGACAAGTGAGTCTCTAACTCTGCTGGAGGGTATTTTTTGGGGTACGCCCACAACAGGTCCAATTGTCCCATCTGTCAGTTTGACATCAGATCTCCAATCTTAAATATTTTGAAACGCGCATATGCTGCAACGGCGCGCATTCAAATAATCACAAGCGATGTCATATAATACGTCTCAGGACGTCAACCGATTCCTTGCCTGTTGTCTATTTTTTTTCTAGTGTATTTTTGTTTTTGTTTCCACGCTTGTACATTTTAAATGTACTTATTTGTATGTTACATACATACACGTGGTTTACAGGTCTTAATTTCGTCGCTATTTGTGCAACCAGTCATATGAGTGAGTCATACTTCTAATTCATGAAATGATTTTCCATACGTATAACCCTTATAACCCTTCTATTACTGCATCATATACTGTTTTTGCAATATACCAGCAAGTGCCCAATGCTATGAGAGTTCTATTTCTATCCTCATTGAATTCTACTTGGTGCTGGCGATTTACCTCCCCGACCGAAGTCAGGTAGTATTGTACCTCGGGTATCCATTTTTATACCTTGGTGAAGTAAGGAAGTCGTATAAAGTGCCTTTTAAAAGGGCACAACGTCGGGCACGGAGTGCATCGAACTCGGGACCTCTAGGTTCCGAGCCCGACACTCCACTGGTTACACCACATACGGCGACGCAAATTTGGCCAACATATTTTCCACTGGAAGATATTTTTGCTTGTTTACCATCTAACGAACCTTGTGGCACATTTAAGTGAAACTTATCATCAAGCCCCATAATGTAAGGTGATATCAACTCCTGGGCATAATGTTCAAACATTAATATTGGCATGCACGGGTTCTCAGTAGGAATGACAACGCCCCCTTGGTATCAGGCAGACCACATTGTCTCTGTCCGGTCGAAGGCCTCAAAATTGGGTCACGGCAAAGTGATGGGGTGGATCATATCAGCACGTGAGATTATGCCGCACGACCAGCTCCACTGCGAGACAACGATGTGCACGTACAGATCTGAGTTACTTACGCGTCCTTGGCCTTGCGCAGTAGCTAGACTGTATGGCTGTCATCCAAAAAAAATTAAGTAGACAAGCAGCTGGAAAAATTATCTAAAATCAGACGTTTCTAAACATCCACAATCTCCCATCGGCGATTGAGAAAAGATAACTGGAATCGTACAAGTATTTAGTAGAGAATTATTTTTTTTATTATGTAGTTACTTGATTTATTTTGTAGTGCGTAACGTACTACGGTACTACGTGTGTGTCTTCAACCTTCGTCGACATCCAAAAAGTTGTTCTCGGCCGCCGTCTGGGCGGTGTCAGATCAACCCCCAGGCGACTCGTAGCATCCATAGCAGGCTCTCTGGGGCCTTTTTTCGGCTCATAATACACTTTTGTTGGCCATTTCTTTTTGTACTGGGTTGTTGATTGCTGGCCATCGCTGATTACTGGCCCCATAATCAGCGACGGCCGACAATCAGCGACCCAGTACAAATAACTATATGTGCAACAAAGGTGTTTGATGAGCTGATAAACGGCCTCAGAAAGCCTGCTATGGATGTTAT
>NC_049991.1:13819243-13876698 GCF_000003815.2 Branchiostoma floridae | reverse complement strand
CATTATAAAACATAACAATAATTACTCTTTGAAATAATATTCACTGAATCATATCGATATCAGTTGAATGTTAGCAATATGCGATGTGTATTGTCCACGCGTATTGTTGTCCTTCTCCCTGGTTCTGACTCGTGTCAGTTAAGGACACCTGTTGACAACTGGGTATAATTGCCGTCCTGATTTCAGACTGAAGTGTCGAGGGTCAGAACAAGACTATTGTTCATTGACGCATTCCCCCAAGGGCTCGCCTTTGGCCAAGCTGGTCGAGGTCTTTAACCGATGTATAGGGTGTAACAAATGCATCGTTAGACAGACAAACTTGTCTAACTCATGGGAAAAAACACTGGCACAGTCACCATCATTCAGAATACATCTATCTACATAGGACTCTTAAAGATGCCTTATTAGAACTGCTTTCCGCCTCCTGTCCGGTCCTGAACACTAACCGAAAGTTAGGGCCCACCCTGTCCCTTTTTATATATTAATTAGAGGTTGTTTTCTACCAGGGTAAGTTGAAAATTTGAACACAGCGGAAAAGATTACCATAGGAACATTACATTGAATTACTAGTACTTACAGTCGTGAATTTGTTTCAACGTATTGCTATCATCTGTAGGGGGAAATAAAACTTATTCATATCGACATAAGCTGAACACTAGCAACATGTGATGCTTATGATCCTCCTGTTTTATCCTGAGCTGTGACTCTTGTCAATTAAAGAGACATTTTGACAACTGGATATAATTGCTGTCTTGATTTCAGACCTGAGGTGCTGAGGGTCAGAACAAGACCATTGTTCACTTCGCACACGTACACCCCCGAAGTCTTGCCGTTGGCCAGGTTAGCCCAAGTCTTTAGCCGATTCATGATCACAAGGCGTAACAAATGCATCATTAGACAGGCGAAGTTGTCTAACTCATCACGTTTTAAGACTATGATAGAATTAGTTTTATGGTTGCGCTTCCATTACAAAGTGCACCCATTTATAATCCACTCCCCATTCGCTAGTGCTAGTACATGTATGTTGCCTCGCCCTTCCCTCTAAAGCTCGTTCGGGAGTTCTCCACACACGGGGCGTGTCAAAATCACAGGCTCTGCCGACAACATAAATTTGAAACTGACGTGTGCAGACAACTCAGACTACTTGCCACCGGGCAAACAACGTTGAATTGCGTTTTTTGAGAAATACTAGTACTAGTGACCAACTCGTAAGTTTCCATATTCTTCTGTTCAAACTACCACAATCACTGATACTGTGTCGTTATATTAAAGCCGAATTCCCTTTAAACTCAGCTCCTTGCTATTGACCCTGATAGTTAAGTACTGACCCATCTGCTGGTATATATTATCAAGTATCAAAATGGTAGACAATAGAAGGTTAGAGGGCATAGGTTTCTGAAGGATAAGAAACAGGGACGACTCGACCTGAACCCGAGGCGTGCAGACAACTCTTGCCTTGATATTTGCCAAAGGGCAAATAACATAGAGCGTTTTTTATCTGAGAAAGTGACTATATCCGATATCTTAACTTTCAGTTCTTACAATTCTACTCTACTCTATGGCTACTCCACTCTTGTGTTCAAACTTTCACAGTTACTGGCACTTTGTCATTATATTAAAAACGGAGTCCCTGTAAACGTAGCTCATTGATTATTTGACCCTGATAGTTATGTACGAACCCGTCTGCTATTAAATCGTCTAAACTGTCAAAATGATGGACAATGGAAGGTTAGAGGGGTATTTGAAATGCAAGAAGTCAGGACAACCCCGACTCGTCACTCATGCATCACTAACCGGTTATCTGCGAAACATGGGCAGATGTTTAATACTATTAAGTTGTTACCTAGATTGTACTGGAGTCATTTTACACCCATGAGATAACTGCCTGCATTGAAAATAGTCAAATGTTACGCAAGCTTGCAGGTAGCTCAAGGTTGCATTGGCTCGCTCTCGTCATGTGCGACCACGCCCCCTTCCTTTCTGTCGGCTGACCAATAGGCGGCGCTTCTGCACGTGTCAATGTTACAAATTTAAAAAAAAAGGTTCATCGTATAGCCTACACTATAGGCAAAGATAGCTCCATTGCCTTTTGAGGCACAAAGTCCTTAAAAATGTTGTGTCCTAGGAAAGGCACCTTCCTAACTTCACACAGGTGTAAAAGTGGGAATGATTTTGGCCCCGCCTTCCCGGAATACCGTGTCTCAGCCGGGCCGTGCATTGTTATTCGATGACAATGAAGGTAGTACCGAAATATAACCAAGCACCATGAAGTTATTTTTATTTTTGTACCACTGTCACCTAAATGTATCAATGCAGCCCAGGTCAGTGCAGCATAATTTGAAGCTTTTAGACACTTAGAGAGACCATAGACACTTAGACAATGACAATGTAGGTTTCTAATTGTATTCCCGACACCTCCCTTATCAAAGTAGATTCATGGCTCAAGTGATTCAAATAGATTTATCTTTTTTTTAAATCACTGCCTGATTATCTTTTATCATCCTGATATAAGAACCCCTTTCTGGACAGTGGCATATTCCATAATGTATTTCCGGGTCACACGTGGGCAACATGGCCGACCACGAGGAAGTGGAGATGGTCGCTGCAGACGACAGTGACGCGGATAGTGACGAGGAAAGTCCGCAGGACTCAGACAAACCCGCGGAAACGAAGGTGTATCTACCTGGCGACCCCATGGACGAGGAGGAGGAGCTGGTTCATGACGAGTCCGCCTACGTCATGTATCATCAAGCACAGACAGGTATGCCCCCTCCCCCAAACACACATGGTCCCGTTAGAACATGTCACGTCGCGTCGTACGTTCCCATTTGGAACACTCTTTTATGTGCTTGAGGTTTGTATGATGTACCATACGCGTCTGTACCCCATGATTTGTCTGCAATGTATGCATATCCTTGAAATGGACCATGTAGTCTACATATACGATGTCGGAAGACTTGGAAAATAACTCACGTGTTGCAAGTGCATACACGTTTCTTTCCATGAATACTAGTAGTACTTATATCGGCTTACCCAACATAGATTAACACATAACTTAACAATTAACTCTAAAACTGTGAAGTAAGAACCTAAGTTTTCCTTGGCCCTGTTGAAACTATTAATACCAGTACCTTAATGCCAATACTTTTGTATGTACTATGCAAAAGTATACCTAGTATTTCAATGTAAACATCACAAGTACTTACTTAAACATTTGAAGCCAAAGAGTAAGGCAACATGAACCTTAAGATTTGTAAAAAGACCAAGACCATCTAAGATGTTTCACTCCAGTATTCACCTGGATATAATTGTGCATTCATATACTTTCACTTAGGTTTTCTTTGACTTTGTGGCTAGACAGAAAACATGGTTTTCATTGTGTTTTAAACTTGCAGTTTAAACAATTCCGTTGTACAGTATTTGGTAGTCATGGGAAATGTACTTGCTACCTCTGTGGAAACCATAAAAATAAAACGATCACAAAATTGTCCACATAGTAGGTTTATAGAACTTTCCTTAATTTCTTCATGTTTATAATAACTTTATAACCCTTTACTGTACAGGTGCCCCCTGCCTGAGTTTTGACGTACTGCAGGACAGTCTAGGTGATAGCAGGGAGACGTTTCCCCTGACTGCCTACATGGTGGCCGGCACACAGGCTGAGATCGGGCGACCCAACCACGTCATACTCATGAAGATGAGCAAACTCAACAAGTAAGAACATATACAAAATATATAGTTATATAGTAAAAAAAAACTGATCAAGATCAAGATCTACAAAGTCTTGAAGAGTCCATCAGAGTTTGGTCATATAATAATCACTTTTCTACTGCCTTATAGGATATAGCCACAACAGTATGTCCTCCCTAGAGGATTGCAAGTTCAGGAGTAGAGTAGTTAGCAACCTTAGAGGTTTTGAGTTCAAATCCTGGCTGTTGTCGCTCATCGGACATGCACACCACTGGAAAGGCTCGCAGTCCAGAAAGGGACAGTCAGCCATAGTCCACTGGTCATAGGTAAAGGAAGACTGCCCATTGAATGTCTGTGTTGTAATGTTAGCGTGAAAAGGTTAGGTTCAAAAGAGCTTGGGTAATTTCCTGGTACAATGGACCTGTAAATACTGTACATAATATCTGTCTTCTCTGTTACAACCAGTGGAAAGAATACCTCTTCAGTGAGCTAAACTTGTTCGAGATCTCTTTCTTTTACTTTATTCATTCCCTAGTCCCTACAATGCTTAAGTACATGACCTTTCTTATGTGACTACTGTGTTGTGTACATGACAGAACGGCAGCAGGCTCAGATGATGAAGATGATGAGTCTGATGATGAGGATGAGAATCCCCAGCTGGACACTGTCATGTTCCAACAACAGGGCGGAGTCAACAGGATCAGGGTAAGGACATCACCCAAGGAAAAGACAGGTTTATCTAAGCCTCATAGCTCAAGCCAGGGACAGGGAGGTTAGGCATTGGAATGGTGGCACAATGATGTTGTGGTTAGGATTGTTTACTTAGAATCAAAGGTATTTTTTTGTTAGCATGGTTTAGATCTCCCGCCACTATTCAGTACACATGCACGGAGCAAGTCCTGAATATCAATAATACTAAAGTAGCCAGTACAATCAGGGTAAAAACTTCAGTGGCTTATATCAGTCACACTTGAAAGATTGCAACTCTTGGCTGTATACAGATACTGTGCGACAATCTAAATCCACATATACTCACTCCTGTTGTACAAGCATAATTTACCAGAGATATGTTGCTGAAAATATTTACACTATTAGAGAGAGTGTTATGTAAATAGGATATGACCAGCTATATTTTCTTGTAGGTAACAGTGCATGTTTGTTGTTGAATGTAAGACTTACTGGTACCTGTTCCCAGACCACTGTAGTGCAGGGGACCCATCTGGCTGCCTGCTGGTCAGACAAAGGCTCTGTCCACATCTGGGACCTCAGTAAGCCCCTGCGCGCCGTTGAGGAGCCCAGCGCCATCGCCGCCTTCGAGAAGAAGAAGGACAAGATGCAGCCGGTGTACTCCTTCCCTGGGCACCAGACAGAAGGGTTCGCTGTGGATTGGTCAACAACAGTCAATGGTACGTAACAATGGTTTTTCTTCACATTTCTTATAAGTTATACACTGTATACAACTTTATCAGGTTTGACTTCATCTGTAAAAATTGTAAAACATATGCAAGTGTGTGCCTTACACTTGTTACAGAACCATTTGTATGTTTCATCAATATCATTGGACCATTGCTGTCTCCAGCTTTGAATTCTTTCCATCCTACTCATTGTTTAGGAGCCCATTTTGTTAACTTTTGTTGTTAAATCTGTCATTGTTAGCTTACAAAAAATATTTTTTTCATCAATTGCATGTCATGAAGCTCAGATTTAGGGACAGATGGGTGAAACTTTTGTCACCAAGCTATTTTCTAGAGAGTCATGGAGACAGCCCTACACTGCACATACTGCTTATGATTTGAATACTTTAGTAGTGTAAAAAAGTTGATGTCAAATAGGTCAACATAGTTATCAGTTTTTTTTAACAAGTTGTATTCTTGTAATCTTTCATGAGACACCATCATATGTCTTCAAAGATATTGTTTGCATTACTGGATTGAATGAAATTAGTATGATTTACCACGTCTTTTAAAAAGCATATTTATCTTTGCCTTTACGTATGACTTTATAAGTCTGAATCTAGTTTGATGTACAATGAAGGCTACAGACCAACCTTGGTACATTTGTTGTGTGCAGGTCGGCTGGCTACAGGAGACTGTAGGAAGGACATCCATGTGTGGAACATGCAGGACGGAGGCTGGAACGTTGATCAGAGACCCTTCACTGGACACACCCAGTCTGTAGAGGACATCCAGTGGTCACCTAATGAGGCTACAGTACGTCTGGACATTCTTTTATTCAACAAAATTATAAGAACCATCCAGCAAATAGAGAAGTCATGATACAAATCATCAATTATCAATAGAAACGTATGAAAGTCATAGCAACAGAAATGTGTGAAATAATTATATTAGTTGAAACGTATGAATGATAATATTCAACATCTGGATCAGGGCTTTAGCCAGCTCGAAATTTTTTTCCGTCAGCCAATTACAATCGTCGCGAAAACCGCGAAAATTAATTAGAAGGACTGAACTGAGACCTTGAAAAACGGGTTTTAATGAGATTATCGTATGCGAAAGGGCGCCGACACACATTGTCAACAATCATAACAATAGCAAAACAAACAGTGTGTGGCTTTTACGGCCGTGGACGGCGTCCCCAAGCCGCCTGTAGCTTCCACCAAGGATTTTTGTCCGTCAAGGTTGACGGATTGGTTTTAAAATTTTTCCGTCAGACGCAGCAAATTTCCGTCAATTGACGGAAAAACGGACGCTGGCTAGACCCCTGATCTGGATATCGTTTACAGTAGACTGTAGAGTGACTCAATTGACAATGAAACCTGAGAGATGCTCTAGACTTGTATTCTTAAGTGTTTGATCATAAGTTCTAGAATACATGTAATTCAACCAGGGACAGGAATAGTTTTGCTATAGATCAAGCAGTAACGGTGGGTCATGATCAGAAAAAAAGAGTACTGCATTGTTCCCGTCGTTTCTTTCAAGGTTATTAGAAAGAAGTCTATTGATTCTTATCAAGAATCCTTGAATGTGCATAATTGTGCACCACTAGATCTACAATGCAGCATATAATAAGACATCGTAAAAATGAAGTCCTGATATATAACCATTACGACCATGACCCTGTTTGTAGGCATTTATACATGTGTCTCAAACTTTTTCTAGGTTTTTGCCTCCTGTTCTGTGGACAAGACCGTACGGATATGGGACATCCGTGCGGCCCCTAGCAAGGCAAACATGTTAACAACAACAGCCCACGAACGGGACGTCAACGTCATCAGCTGGAACAGGCACGAACCATTCATCGTGTCAGGGGGGGACGACGGAGTCATCAAAGTGTGGGACCTGCGACAATTTCAGGTCGGTATCATTTTTGTCTATGGATAAGCTTTCCTAACAAAAACCATGGGGCTACTTTTGTTCGCTGATGATTTATTGTATTACTGCATGCAATACTATCACAGTCCCTGCATTTACTCTTCAAAAAGTTTTTTCAGACTGTCTTGTATCATTCAGCTAACAATGCTTTAACATTTCACATTTTGACCAAAATTTTCTTCAGAATAATATATACAATGCATATACTTGTATTACCTCAAGTGACAAAAAGTAAACCCATGAGACGTAAATGTTGGAGGTTTCATATGGTCAAGAAAAAAACATTTGAGATGACATGATTCATACACAGGTATTTGTCTAGTGCATATTCTTAACAGAATGACTTCTTTAATATGATTCGCTGCCATCAATATCAACATTATATATTCAATTCTCAAACATCCTCTCTTGCAGAAGGGAGTAGCAGTGGCAGTGTTTAAGCACCACACGGCCCCCATCACCTCAGTGGAGTGGCACCCCACGGACAGCACGGTGTTCGCCGCCTCGGGAGCAGACGACCAGCTCACCATGTGGGACCTGGCGGTGGAGAGGGACGAGGAGGGCGCGGCCTCACAGGGCGTGGACGTGCCGCCGCAGCTGCTGTTTGTGCACATGGGACAGAACGATATCAAGGAGCTGCACTGGCACCCACAGCTGCCAGGGGTCCTCGTGAGCACAGCTCACAGTGGGTTCAATATCTTCAGAACTATCAGTGTTTGAGGAGGGACAAGTGTCATCTGCATGATTATGGACTACAGGAAGGATCTTTTTTGGCAATATTGTACAAGAATAATGTAAAAGAATGGCACCGGCACATCCAGCTGTAGGGATGGATAGCTTACAGTGTATACTTTGCTGCGTGCCTGCGAAGCTGGTGTGTTACGCATAACAGCGGTTATACCGGCTATATAGATACAGAATACAAACTAGGCCATACAAACGTGACCTTAATAGAGTTCTTTTCTGCCAAGGCAAGAGAATCAAAGAGCAATGCCTTTCTTCCAAGTACCAGTACTATGAGTTCGAGACTTAGTAAAAAAAAAACACAGTATGGAAATATGTTTTCTTTTACTCAAGACATATTTGTATTTACCAAAAGCAAGTACATGTACATTTGTATTGTATTTTCAACAAAACATAAACACACAAAGACACAACGGTCGCATATTGCATGCTCTTTCTGCAACACAAAGAAACCTATGTTCTATTCTATTCTTGGCCTCAATAATATGTGCATTTTATGTTGTTGAGGTACATCTATATAACATAGCCATCCAACTTTTCATCCAAAATGATGGAGGTAAAGTTTGGAGACATCTACCATGCTGTTCTTCTCTATAGTGTGCCTTATGTCGATACTTGATAGAGACACAACAAGGAATTGTCATTGCGATTCAGGTAGAACACTAGCCTGTGTTTACACAATCTCTCGCTGGCTGACCCCCTCCCTAGGTGGTGGCTACTGTAAGGCCGGCCGCTAGGAGCACGATTTTAGTCCGGCTAGGCAGAAGACCCGAATAACCATAAAAGAAACCAAGGAAACATCGTTGTGATCACCATTTGATTGCTAGAGCGTTCGTCATCTTTTCCACAGGATGGTAGGACGTGTGCAGCATCCGTCTGGCCTTCTCATTGTCCCTACCACTGAGCCACTCGCTGTACAGGGACTCAAGGAGAGGGTTCTCCTCAGGTGTTCTAACTGGCAGCGCCGAGTAGAGCTCCTCTGCTCTGGTCAGGAGGTCCTTGTCTGCCTCTTTGTCTCCTATTCTGACCTGCCCACCTCCATTCAGACAGCCTGAAAAGTACAAACACAATAGTGGTAGATAACAGAAGACATCTTCTGAATATTGCTGAACTTTAAATGTTGAACATGACAGACTCACTCCATGGAACCAAGTACATGTGTACGTACAGGTTACTTGCCCTCACCCTTAAGTACCAGATTTGTCAACCCAGGATGGATGTGATCCAAATTGTTTTTCTCCAGAAACATCATAGGTAATGCAGCTAGATGTGTAAGGGTTAGGTGTGATGGGCTGTTCAATGGAATATAACCAGCTACTGCCATGCCACAAGCTTGCTAAGTGCAGCTACACTAAATCTACAGATACAGGTCAGTGCCTAATGAAACAGGTTTCCACTGAATTAATCTGAAAGTCTATTACACCCTCTAGTCCTTGCTCCAGTTCACCCCTTCAAAGTCAGCAATAGAAATGACAAAAGGGCTTTCATATGAGCTTGTGTCACAATACAATCTCACAACTAGCTATAGGAACCTTCCTTGTATACTTGTTTAATTTGTTTACTCAAACAATAGAAAAATACTAGGATGACCTATGTACATTGTACTTATAAAATGCCAGCGGTGAAAGTACACATGAAGCTGAGCTGTATACCTGAAGGACAGGCCATGACCTCTACAAAGTGGTAGGGTGACTTCCCTCGCTTGATCTTCTGTACCATGTTCTGGATGTTCCTGAAGCCGTACGCCAGGGCAAACTTCAGGACTACCTTCCCTTCCACCTCAAGGGTCACCTCTTTAAAGTCTTTGTTCCTAAGAGAAGACAGAGATATAGTCAAAACTGCAAAAGAAGACCACTCGGGACCAATTCAGGACCAATATAATTTGGTCCAAGTGTATGTGCATAGGTGGTCACTATAGGCATATAAAGTCAAGGAGAAAGAGCCCACCTTATGTAGCATATGGAAAACATCACAAAACTCAGGCTAATCACTGTGCAAGCCAGAAGCAGATTTGATTTTAACAGCTAATAGTACATTCGTCTTGTCTTATATTACAATGATATTAATTGATGGTGCATACATAGGCAGTTCTCATAGTCATAACACTAAAGGGTACTTCTCTGGGCAAAGAAAAATTTTACAGGACTACTTGAATCCTGCAGTACATGATCTAATATGGTAGCAATATATGCCACAACTTGTCCATTCATGCAGAACTGTGCACAAAGACACACATGACCATCAGACCTACCTGAGTGTTTTGTAATTCACAGATTGCACGTCTTGTCCGAAGAGTTCCCTAGCAGCATATCTGAAGATGTGCTCCAGATATCCCCCTGACCCGCCTCCGCTGTGACTCAGGAGTTCTGCTCCTGACGTACTACTGAACCTGGAGGAACAGAGTAGTCTTTTGTAACTTGATGAGGACTATAACTGTGTGAACTGCAAAACCTTCACACTGCAAACAATACAGACTTTTTGTAAGTAATACACAGTGTGTGCTCACTGCAAATGTTAAAGTTGTTCTCTTCAACCTAGTAAATTGATAATAGTCTTGCAAATATACATGTACCATGAACACTATGTTACTAATGGATGTTACAGACAGCTGGACTTGGATTTTTCTCAGTCAATCAATCATTCATTCACTATCCAGTTTAGCATTCGCTGTTCACTGTTTTGCAAGGGTTGGACATTACTAGTAAGAGATATTGGATGCTGTCTGAAATGTCTGACCGTTTACAAAATTGTAATGGCTATGAGTAAGTTATATTAGACATAACTCTCTTCAGTAATTACAAAATCTATCCATGCTTCTTGAGTAGCCATTGTTTAGTGTGTCTTATTACCTGTATGTTTAACCTTCATCGACATACACTGTAGAAATTGAGAGCTGACTTACATGGTGTCCAGGTCTGCAGGAGTGACATCCACCAGGGAGATCCCCTCCTTCTCCAACATGGCCTCTACTTCACCTGGGACAAACACAACAGTGGTCAAGGCTTAACAACAAAACTTGAACTCTTTATCCATGAAGTATCAGATCAATCTTGAGAACTTCATGGGTACAGTAGCCAGTAGTGGTACCACACAGAGCACAAACTTACACTGGTAGAAATGTAGGTTAGACTGCTTCCCATCAATTTTAACACTGCTTAACATAGCTTCATTCTGTATTTTTGCATTTTGCCACTTGCAGTGGCAAAATGCCCTGTGGCCAGAATAGTCGCCGTTGTGATGTTGTGATGTTGAGATGAACGGACCTGATAAAATCTGCAATGCATTTGTATACTTCTTAAAAGCTCTGTCATGAGTCATTGTTTGTGGTCCGTAATGGGGCCTGATATTTGATTAGATTAAATGAATGAAGTATGATATTCCTAAGATTGATGCAGCATATAATCAAATTATTGCTCTTACATTTTAATGTCGTATTACCAATTCATAAAGATGAAATGTTTTCCAAATAAATCGTATATATATATCTATATATAACAGTTACATATAGCCTATCCCAGATTCCTTTGCGACTTAGTTAATATTCATTAGTAGGATTTCCAGTGCGAAAATGGAAATTGCCACGATTTTTCATTGATCGCCCTGTATTATCGAAAAAGAACTGGACCTTCTAACTTACCAGATTTGTAGTATGTACTATGGAGACCGTGACAATGTAAAAATGTTAAAGCAGGGGGTAAACGATTGCTGAGATATCATTTTCTGAAAAGTGCAGTAGGATGCAGGGAAGTGATTTCTGGGTTCAGGGGTCACTACACAAATACCTCTGAGGTCAGCCTGATTTGCAGAGCTACGGTCCGTGCGACCCGGGATCTAGTCCAGGGGAGGGTGATTTTCAATTGTTCTTGTTTCCTTTTTTACATCCATTTAATATAAACAATAGTTTCAGCACATTCCAATAACTAGAAAAAAACGTGTACACACGCAAACCTTGGCAAAATGCCAGCTTTTTTAAAGCACTTGTTTTTGCTAAGTTAGAATGACACCTATAAACAGCAGACCACAGTGTGATCAAGGAGAGTAGCTTTTGAATGTAGTTTTTTTGTCATCAAAATATGTCACTAACTACAACTGTTGCTTATGGGTGTTCAATCAAACAGATTCTGTTTTTAGGACTCACCAGAAGTAATGAGACAGTCCACGTCATCTATAACTGTTGCTTATGGGTGAACGGAACTGAACAGATTTTGTTTGCAGGACTCACCAGAAGTGATGACACAGTCCACATCCCTGGTTCTGTACACATCGCTGTAGAAGTCTTCTCTGGAGGCCTCCAGCTTCTTATCAAAACAGGGCATCACAGTCACATGGTAGATCTGGGGGTCCACAGTAACAGCATAGTGTTAGTTCTCAAACACAGTCAAGATAAAAGTACTGGTGAAGCTAACTGGGAGCAGAGGGCAATACTGGGAGTAAAGTAAAACTTTAAGACTTTGATAATTTTGGTGTAAAGACTTTCTGAGGTATATTAAAGAAGGATTGACATCTTATATATTGATATCAACCTTACAGCTTTGGCTATGGCTAAACAGTCCTATATGAGAATGACATGTACAGTCTCTACCACATAGGGTACATCTGTAAGCTGACTCAGGTCTGTTGAGTTCTTCTCTCAGGATCCGGTTTTCTTCGACCATGTGCATCAGTCTGGCTTCTCCTAATTTTAGTTGACTGGAAAGTGATGGCTGGATCTATCATTTACAAGGTCTTCTCAATGCTCTGTGCCAATATAAAAAGTCATCATGTCCCTCTTGCAGACGTCTTTGATGACATCTCACAATGCCTATCTTCTTTTTCACACTCCTGAGCAAAAGTTTGACAGATGGTGTAGCTCACTGAAGTATACTTACAACTGGGTAAGATATGAGTATGACAGTATGGGGATACAGACCTGGTCAGGAGGTTTCCCCTGTTGTTTGGAGAAGTGATCCTTGACCAGAGACCCCATGACCTGCTGTGGAGACTTGGTGGTGCTGATGTAAGGTAACACATACTCCCCATGGGTCTTCTCTGCATAGCAGATCCAACCTGGAAGGAACAAGTACTGTAAATGCCTTTAAGTTCGCGAGGATTTACTTTCGCAGTAGCAGGAAAGTGGAGTGTTCGCGGTGGTTTTAAGTTCACTGCACTACACTGCGAAAACAATGACAAAAACTGCCTAAGAAGACAACTTCGGGGGCCAATAACATCTGGTCTATATGGTCAGGTGGTCACTGGAGATAGGATTCTTAATGCTTATGTCAATGAAATTGTTATAAAAAAATCAAGAAGTGTTCAATTTGGAAAGGTGGTCCTTATGTAGAGGTGATCACTTGTACAGGAGTAATAGTACATGTACATTATACTTATCGACATGGTTCACCTGGACAGGCAGAAGCTAACATGGGGAGGGGGGCCGACGCATCGTTGCCCTGAAATCTCTGGACGAACTCTCTCTGGCTCTCCTGCAGGCTGAAGTCTCGCGTAAACGTCGTGTCAAACACATAATGGGCACCTGTGGAGAATCGGGACAACGATCATGAGAATGCAACATCATATAGTCATATCTCGATTAACACAGCGCTCTTAACTTGATTCTCACCCTGTACAATATCTAACACAAAAATGGTTGAATTATTTGAAATTTCATTCCACCAAAAATCAAGACCATGTGACCTACTTAAATGTTTTGTGTTACAATATCTGGATTGTAATGTCATATGTACACTTTTGTCTTGAAAAGGTTTAGGTTATATTTATTGCTATACCCATCAGGAAACAATTATGAGGAAGCTTGTTCCATATGAAGTTATAGCTCTAGAGAAGATGCTTTCAGCTCGGAAATTTCTCCATCCTACTTACCCAATTGTTTAAAGAATCCGGTGAGTTTTCTGGCTGTTTCCAGACTGGACAGGTTGTACCTGGCAGCCAGAGATGTTCTGGACTGGGGAGAGATGGAGATCACCACTAACTTCTCCTGCGATGTCTCGCCATCCTGTAGGAAAATCACATACACAGGATTTACTTTGTTAATGGGTTATTGGGTGGGCTGACTTCTCTTTCTCTTTGCAGCCAGGGGCTGAATTGTGAGGAGGCAGGGCTAAATTGCAAGGGTCTGGAGCGGCTGCCATTTGGCGATAACTCAGGTGACCTCAACACGACTGTCGCAAGTGTCTTATTCCCTACAATCACTTTTAAGGAACAGAAAAATGCCCCGAATAAATTCCTCCAATATTTGTCAACTCCTTCTAGTCTAAATATACATCAGTAATCAGAAAAGTGTTTGTTCATATCTATATGTGAACTACATGTTCAAATATTATGGATTGTTAGAAATTTCTGTTTGCACACTATCTTTGGCCTTGGGCAGAACTACCACATGTTCAGGATGCTGGCAGCTTTCTTTTGATACTCAGACTATCATTTATCAAGTTACAGATTACAATTATATTCATCAAATATTACAGATGGTAACTTAATGCATTAGATTCTATGAGTGTTTTTTTCTATGAGTGTCTTTTTTTTCTGGTCAGCAAGTCATGACACAACACAACAGAAAGGATTAGTTACCATGACTAAGAGTCTTTTCTGTGATGTCACAAACCTAATTTGCTCCATCAAAGAACACACAGTAGAAAACAGCTTTTAAGTTTACAAAGATGTTTTCATAGAAGTAGTATTCAGTATTCGATTATACTGCTGCTGGGATCCCTCACACCACGCTGATAAGACCAAATTTTCATGTACAGTAGAAGCCAGTTACTTGCACAACGGATAACTGCACACTTCTGTTAATTGCACAGAATCCAAAAGTCCCATAGTGATGCGGTCTGGCTACATAACTACGCTTTGTTGCACCATCCGGATAATTGCACAAATGTGCTGGCAAATGGGGAGTGCAATGCTTCTGCTGTACTAATAAATGATACAGTAAAATTTTACTGGCACTTTTTTTCTTACCTGTGCTGCTTGTGTGTTTTGTTGTAAGACCCTGTAGAGCTCGTCCTGGCTCTGTTGTGTGATGAGGACAGCCTCCGCAGAGGTGATGCAGCCGCTGCAGGCCAGGCAGTCGTTCAGCGTGATCTTAGCCTTCTGCAGCTTAACTTCCTCACCTGTCTGTCATCATAGAACAACAATGGATTAACACTAATCTCCTCCCTGTCTGTTATAAATTATCACATAATGATACTGGATTATCCTCCAGAATTCTAAATCTCCCATACAATCAATAAGAATCTGGAGTACTCATAAAATCAATAAAAACAAAGCTAGACTGGACCAGGTTCTATTTGTTTTAGCTGTTGTATTACACTCGGTTACCCAAAATACTGGAATAGCAGTTACCAGTATATGACATAGATATAGGTAACGGTATTGTACATATTCACAAACCAAAGCCAGAAAAAAGGCATGGCACACAGCCAAATGTTTGGGCAATATTAGAAAAAAAATCAATAGAATGTGTGAGACAAAAAGCATCTGCTAAATATGAAGTGGAAAGTATATGGGCACTCCTTTTTTTACATAATTGCTACATAAGCCAAGGACATTCTTGTAACGTCATTGTGTAGACAAGGGGGGGGGGGGTTAAAAGTGAAAGCCAGTTTGCATAATGAGTTACTAATAAAGGCCTTGAACTGGCCGTGCATACAAAACACATAAAAGCCAGACCTCCTCTGGCCAACTAATTATAACTTCTTCAAAGCAAAAAATGATAATGACGTGCACAATCAGTTACAAACAGTATGAACTGCTGACTTCTGCCATGAATACTAGTATAACTGTAGATGCATGGATGGCTCTAAGTCTAAGGAAGGGAGAAGGTTAAGTCTCTTCACTATGCGCACCTGTGCCACCTGCACGTAGCTGCCGTCATTGTGAATCTTAATCTTCCCCACCTCGCCCGCCGTCTTCTCAACCTTCACAGGTTTGATGCATTCCTGGAATGTAAGAAAGAATTCCATATTTAGGCATGACGTGACTTCCAGGAATGGAACACCAAAAGGAAAAGAAAACCATGGTTAAAGAGACAATGCAGCCCTGTCAAATGCTGATTTACGAGACTTCAGTTAAAGGCGCACATTTTTACCTTGACCTGAATTCCAGTCACAGCAACAATTAACACATATAGTAATACTGTTGGTACAAATTATACACAATACAATAAATCTCTATGTTGACAACTTTATCAAAGCCTAGAAAAACACCTTTGTGCCACACTCTCCACAACACGCAGCTCTCTTCTGTCCTTTGTCCATTTTGTAGTCCTATGAAGTTCTGTGACTATGGCATACTGATTCCTTAGGACCGCCCTTCAATCTTTCAATCTTAATCGGCTCTTTGTGCAAAACTACAGTCCCAGAACTTGCAGAAATCGCCAGTGCAGTCCTTATTGTTTACAGCACGGTACCGTTACGCCCACTCTATCCCGCACAAAGACCTGTACCGTACTGTACGTGCTCACTGTTGCCAATCACACCGGTGCGTACTACGTGACCCAGCGCATGTAGGCAATGGCGGGGTCTGAACAACTTCAAGGTCTATTTGTTCACCTGTTCGTCTTAGAAAGTGGTAGAATGTTCTTCTCACAATTCGTGCATTTTGAGCTTCAATCTTATATTTGTATAAGAGAATTGTCAATCGTGTCAACGTTTTCATCGAAAAGTTTGGCCTCATTCATTCCACCAGCTGACCACGAACCAAAACAAACTTTTTAGCGTAGCAGTTCAAAAGTGCCATCTAGCGAAAATGTTTGGTAGTGCAATGGCATGTGCATCGTTGTCCCGAACATCTTGGTCAGCATAGCTGTCACAACGACGGTAAATGTCCCGTGACAACTTTATTTCAGAGGACACCGATGTGTCTATCACGACTCAAAGCAAGTGTGACTTTGGTGACAGTAGAGCTACGTTCATCAAATACGAACAAAAGTTTAAAGTGTCTGTGACTAAAAACAAGTTTCCTTGACGCGCACTCTCTACAAATGCACAAGCCTCTTGAATTATCTACGAGTACCGCCTTTGTACCAATAGCTTAAAATGATGAAACAGACATGATAGTGCGCCGTAAAATAACGAAAATGACTCCACATACCTGTGAAGGAGTGATAAAGTCGTCTAAGTCTGTCAGTTGCAAAACTCCGCTAAATTTCGACGCCATCTTGATAGTTTACCGTACGTGCAAGAGACTAACTGCTGATTGGCTGGTTAGTACCTCTTGAACAAATTTGATTGGTGGGTTTTCTTTCGTTGCACATTTTGATTGGATAAGATAATCAGGTGCAGTACAAGCTGGATGTAACCCGGAAGTAAATGTAAATAAATATTGGTGCGGGTTTTCTTTTTGTAGTGGCACGACGAAAAGCAGCATGTTCGACGGGATATTTTATGTGGTGCTTTAGGATTAAGTGACTTAACCTGCTTACACTTCAAGTG
Organism: Branchiostoma floridae; assembly: GCF_000003815.2. Taxonomy (NCBI): domain Eukaryota; kingdom Metazoa; phylum Chordata; class Leptocardii; order Amphioxiformes; family Branchiostomatidae; genus Branchiostoma; species Branchiostoma floridae. The sequence continues at coordinate 13,859,501 of NC_049991.1, read as the reverse complement.
GCACGTTAGCTACTGCTTTTTTGCACCAAACAAGGTATTGGTAATGTATATGGCGCACTTTACAGTGTACAATCTTCAGATCGTGATGCCCGCCCGGGATGTAACGTTACTGTAAACTCAGTACAGATCTCACTGTTCTAGAGAGATAATCAAGAAGAGAGAGGAGTGAGGACAAGATGGTTTACATGAAAATCAAGAAGAAAACTCCTCTGATCTTGTATTTGAAGAGGTCGCCTGGGATCAGGTCATGGAGCCTACTCGTAGGTGAGTGAAAATTTATGTATCCTTCTGTTGTAGTTTATCTCTTTGACCATGAACTGATGGAGGTTATACATTACAACATTGCATTCTGTTTTTCTGAAATACATGTATACTACAAATATTGTAGTCCCACATCTGGGTACCCTTATTAGGCATGAAAACGAAGTCTGGCACAGGCTTTGGATTCTAGCAATGACTTACCCCGGTATATAAATAGCTCCTTCAATTTCCATCTGTATTGTGAATGAAATTATGAATGATGAATGAATTGAATTATGTATGAATGAGTTAATTAATGGAATGGATGACAAAGGTTATGAATGAACAAATAGATGAAAGAATAGGGTTTTCATACATCTTGTAATTTTCTCTCAGTAGAGGATTCTAATTATGAAATAGGACTATGATTATTTGAAAATTTGTCATCAAAGTCCAAGTGTTACATAAGATGTTATTCAATGTGAATATTTGACATTCTTGTTGTGCCTATGTACTACTACGTCTGTAATATAAATCTTCTGTGTACCTGCCAGGTTTTGTAGCTGTAGGGGTGGGAGCTGCATACTTCAGTGGAGGTAATAAACGTTCTGGTTTTGTCAACACTCCTTTATATTAACCCTCACACTGATAACGAGAGGGTTAACATACATGTACTAGATGTTAGAAGCCATATACTATGCAGTAACTGTGAACAACACTACAGGAGCTGCAGCTTGCATTTGGCAGAGGGGTGAATATATGGTACTAGTATGCTGAACCAATAGTAATGAGTAATGATCACTATGTGTAAAATTGTGCATGTTGAAGAAATCTCAGGATAAATGGTATCTTGAGGTTAGGGCTGTCTCCAGGATTGACTCAGTGGTCACTATGGCCATGGAGGCTTGCATTGAGGCTAAAATATTGGAGCCATGACAGAAAGTATGATCACAGTTTCTTAACAATTTTCCAGACCACATCCTGTGGAGTCTATTCTACATCACAGCCTGTCTGGTGGTGGGTGTGTCCTGTATGGAGGACTGGGAGGTAGGTGGACTATAGTCTTTGTTTGAGTATGTGCAACCACCACATCACACCTATCTTTACATCAAACGTAACGTTACTTCTTGCTTTGTCAAGAAAGGTTAGACATCCAGCTAATAAGATATGCCAAAAAAATTACTCAAGCAACCGGATATGATTTTTTTTAAATGGTCAGACATTTCAAACAGCGTCCACTATCTTTTGTTTGTGACACAGTGTTACTTATTAAGTTATTTACACACATCTGAATGCTATCGTATTTAATCCTCAAGCTTGCAAGATGAAGAACAACAGACAATGCATATTCATATAATGTGTGAGTAAACATATACTAGATGTTGTAAGGGAGGCCTGAAGCTTAAACAATTTTATTTGTACTGTAACCTTTACATAAAAAATAATCTCTCAAGAAGAATCATAAATTCCCATCAGCTTATGATTATGGAAGATGAATTACAGTTTGATATTCTCTGCTGTACCACATATTATTTTCTACATCACTCCTAACTCCATCTGTCTATGTTGAATGTCAGGAGTGTATATTTGACAAGATGACGGGGAAGGTGACGGTGAAGAAGTTCAGTCTGATGCAGGCAATTCTCAGGCCCAAACAGGAACAAAGAGAAAGTAGGAACCTGATGATCTTGTCAATCTTATATATTCATATCGTGTGTATCATTTTAAAAGAAGTGTTTATTGTGAAAATGAGTTTTAAGTGTGTCTTTTGATTATTATATTTAGAAGATAAGACGGTACAATTGGTTTGAGTTGAAAAACTTTTATCAACTAAAAGCTCCTTGGTGTTATGGAGTGTTTTATATATAGACACCCCAACAGGCAATTTTCAACTCAGTATATTTGACTTGTGTGTGCCTGGAGGGATTCCTGATGCTAAATTATTAGTTCACCTGACAGGTAAAGATAAATTATTGTTACCAATAGCAGGTAAAGGTTACCTCATTCCAGTTGATGTGTGTAACTCAGGTGCGCTTCCCTTATTCCAGTTGTTGCAGATATTTACAACATAGTAAGTGTGGAGGTAGAACAGGAGACGTTCCGGTACCTGGGTACAGGCAGCCATGTTGTCCTGTCCTTCCAGTCGGGATACTCCATTCCCATGACAGAGGTCTCAACCTTGGGTGACAACAGGTAGGGCATTCGTTTGACTTACTAGTACATGTATTATGTTTACCCCAATAGGGCTGCCTTAGCATATTAGCAGTATATTGTAAATACAATTTGTGAACAATTCTTTTTTGCTCCCTCACAATACTATAGAGCAACCCTAATGGTGTAGTATAGTTATGTTGATTATCTGGCCCAAAGTAGATGTACTAGTAGGTTGGGTTTTTTTTACTGGTACACAATACTATAGGGTAAGCCTAATGGTACAGTACTGTGTGCGAGTAGCTCGAAAAAAGGCTATGGGCAAAATAGTTTCCTTTTTTTTGTGAAAATGTTAGCTTTCTAGTTTGTTGTATATGTGACTATTTGTTTCTCTTTTATATCACTGGGAATAAACTATAATGTCTCTTAAAACTTTCCTTTCAAAGGGATGTAAGACAAGCTCGCATGAATAGTTTTTGTTGTTGAACACAGACCATTGATAGCGTAGTTCAAATTTCAAATAGACAGATAAGCTCTCACTCCAAGCAACATGCACGTCGATATTTGTAACAATAATAAATGTATTTTTCTAGTGAAGTTCTGCTTTTCTTCTGCAAACATTAGATTAAATACAAAGACAGGTCCTGTGGGCATGCCAACTGGTGATGGGCCAGTAAAATTTGGTTTGTGTGAAAAGACTGTAGCCAATCTTTTCTTCTTTTGTTACCCTTGATGCTAGTAATCACACACCATTCTAGGCTTGATGGGTGCCTTATTTACCAGGAGACAAAGGACTGTCCCATGCATTTGTTCCTATTGTCAGTTGTAACCACCTGCTCTGAAACACCTCATCGAGATATGGATATGTCTTTGTTACACAGGCACATTCTTGATTGAGATGTTACTGTATTATTAGTGAGCAATGTGGGAAGGAGGATATTGCCCAATACCATCCTTCGATATGTCTTTTTTTTTTCAGTTTTATGGATCATGCTTCATACATACTGTACTTGATACTACATACTTTTATGGATACAATATGCCCTTGGGGCAAATGCAGAAAACGAAAAAATGTGTTTGGCTTCTTTTGTCTTGAAATGATGAAAATACACCAGGGTGATTCAAAAAGTAACACACGTACAATTCGAGTAGTTAGTAAAATTATACTACAGAACAATGGCAACAGGCTGCAGGTTTTCTACTGTGTTCCCTTGTACTTCCTTCAGAGTAATCACTGCTCCATTCCCTACTGAATAAAGAGACTCTTTTTACACAACCATTGCTTTATTTCCACCGACGTTTTGGTGACCATCTGTCACCTTCCTCAGGGCAATTCTGACCGGTTCACATTGCATTGCAGCTAGATATTGCCGTTTACGGATGCTTTCCCAAATGTTAAGTACAATGTATTCACATTTGTACAGTGTGTTTTATGCGAAACTTCGGTTGTGTACTCAGTGACTTACCAGCCTGATGCAACTATTCACAGATCCATGTTGTACGACTGAATGCCTAAGTCTAATCTAGAACAGTCTGCCTTAATACACAGACATGTGTACCCCTACCGTTCCCCAGGGACCACCACAGAATAGCCAGTGAGACGCGCTCCTTCCTGAACCTGGACGACACCCATCTATCTAGAGCAGTTTATCTTAATCTATACACCTTACTGTTCCCCAGGGACCACCACAGAATAGCCAGTGAGGTGCGCTCCTTCCTGAACCTGGATGACACCCACCGTTTCAGCACCATGGACAGCGACAGTGAGCAGGAGGACTCCTCCTTACCCGGAGACGGCGCCATGACGGGAGACGACGATTTCATCAACTCGTCCGAGTCAGACCTGGGGTCGGACTATGACGGGGACTCCATATCAGGAGAGGACACCAGCGCTACGGACCTGTCGGATTACGAGGGAGCGTCCCAGTCAGATGGGTCCTCAGAATCCGAGGAATATGTCGTCAGGAAGCCCGGCCACCCTGTATGACACATAACATATGCAAGCCAATCCACATCACAGCAATCCTGTTTTTCCACTTCATGGCAAGCTCAGATACTCTAGATAGGAATTTAAGAATAAAATTGATAGAATTTGGAGAATAAAATAGAATTTGAGAAGATGATATATTCTGTTGTCAATGTGAAGAGCGAGTTTGAGTTTGACCAAATTGTTCTGAATGTCAAGTACAGAAGAACTATTAGAAGTTAACTCCAGATTGTGTATGTTCAGAACAGGATACGGTGTTGTTTATATAATGTGTTTGTTGCTTTTTATACTGCCTATAGTTTTTTTTGTTATATTCCACTTTTAGACATTGACGAAAGTGCCACAAAACCGGAAGGTGCTTAACATTTGTAGCACTGTTTTGTTATTTCTCATTCCTGTTGCAGTTTATATCTATAAGAATTTGTTTCCTTATACTTTTAATACTTTGATGGCAATCCATGATGAAGACAACCAAATTAAAGAAATAAATCATCGAATGCAATCTAAATTTATACTTTGTAGAATCTTGATATTGAGTCCAATTACAGTGTGTCGTCTCTTTATACGTCAATGAAGGTTAGACATCCAGGTAATAAGATACGCCCAAAGACATTTACTCAAGCAACTGGATGAAACTTTGAAAACGGTCAGACGATTCACACACCATCCAATGTCTTTCGTCAGTAGTCTGTGTAACGCAAATTCCGCTGTTCAGGGCTGTAACTGGCCCCTCCTCTTCTAGGGGCCGACGGATTTTTGGCGGGCTGCTATAAGCAAGATTTAATCAGGCTATTTCGTCAGTGACTGTTGGGATTTAGAACTAGGAACAGACTGACCGTTCTACAGGACTGAACACGTTTTATGGGTGATGGTTACTGATACACGTTAACGGCGGGCACGTGTGCTCTCCTATGCCTTCTCACTATGAACAGGGCATGGAAAAGTTTCGTCCTGACCGAAAAACATTTTGTCGGTTGAAGAGATCTCGCCGTTTTATAACTATAATGGAGTCTGGAGTTTCCCTGCAATCTAGTAAAGGAATTTCATCAGTAAAGGAAAAACGCCAGTCTAAATGTAAATTTTGGCCTCCTTACATACGATTTCAAGTTGGCGCTGGCTATACCGTGGGAATATTAGCCTTCTTCGCTTCTTCGAATAAGCGTTCTTTCTCTTCAGTCTACTTGTCGAGGAAACGACCAGGCCCTACACTTGAAACCACAACATGCAATGTGTGATTGACCAATGTAGTCAGTAATGTCACGGTTACCAGCGCGTTCTAACAGACTACCAGTGTCCGAGTCTCCCCCAGACTGTGTGGCCGTACAATCAATGTTGTATTGGGACCACTGGCGCCAGGGATTATCACTATCGGATGCTATCTCGGGACTGCTTGACCCCTGCATTACGGTTTTGTTACGAGCAAATGCTCTTGTAAACACTGGAGGAAAGGGTGGGATGTACCCTGTAGTATGGAAAAAGTGCAAGCCGACGGCATTGCCCGAGGTCTAATTGAAAGTGCAGCACTAGTGGTTTCGTCAAGCAAACTGGCTTTTCTCAGTTTGCTCTAACGAACTTCTTGTTGCTCTTAATGTGTGTTCATCATGAACATGAGCCACAATGAATCTATCCCAGTTCCATTCCATTTCCAGCCTTCCAAATTCACAATGATGGCGTAACTCCGATGAATATGAACGATAAGACTTGGTCATACGGTCTCATACTCATATGAGGTCCATCTACATAACAAGACAGACCGATGTCTGTGCAGATGGATGTGATGTGATATGACCTTTGGCACATGTGCCTATATCTGTCCCTACTCATTTACCTGCGGTAGGTTTTATGAGAGACAGTAAGACTGATGTGGCTGGGTCTCAACAGCTACAGCATTCACGGGGCAGCGATGTAAGCAGATCCTGCAGAGTTTTATGTACTCTACCCCCTTCAATGGCTGACAAAGCTGGACAGTCAATGGAGGGGGATGGAGCACAGTCCTAACCCAACATAAACTCTCATTACAGACTCTCTTCACAAATTCTGGACACAAGTTTTTAGAAGCGATATAGAGGATCTTATATGCAAAATTACTGCCTCTTATCCGATGACATTGATCATGACATATGATGATAAGGATATGGACTCGCTCTGGAAATGTAACGTTACACCTGCGTATTGCTTGCAACGTTGTTTGTTTAAACCTTTAAAAATTTAAATCGGCCTGCTGAACGGTTTTTATTGAGGTCATGGCGGGAGAGGTAGATCTAAATGTCAAAGTATAAAAAAAGTACAGGCTACGTGATTGAAGCCCTGATAAATCCATATTCATTCACATACACATATGCCGTTCGGACACCTACATGAGGCTCTTATGCGCCATCGAGGTTTGATGATATCACTCAAGACTTTTGGCGGGTTTTCAGACTTTAATTCAAGTCCTGGTGTTCTCATATGGGAAGTGACAGATATTCTATCGGATTCCATATCAACCCGGGATGTGGTTGAATTTCAATTTTTAATTCAGCTGTCGTTTTTCTGCTTTTAGTGCTTATCTGCTTTCCTGCATGCTCAGCACCGAAAAAAAAACTTATCACCAACATACCCAGAATACAAGTCGCGATCGTAACTTTGGAAACGTCCTACCCTGGGCAGTGGCCCCATGCAGTAACGAACACGCAGTCTGAACACCTAGTTATGCCTCTTCAATGGGAAACCCCGAAGGTTTTGGCTTGTTGCCGGGTAGGCGGGCGATGATGATTAAGGTTATACATTAGCTAAATCTTTCACTACTCCCATTGGTACAGAAACAGTCCATGGTGCCCATTAGACTTTGTAGTACCCTTATCTACCGCATGAAGTCCCCGTGGTGTGTTAACTTGGGAGGTGCGGGGTCGGGAATGCAAGGTTCACATGGCCAAGGAGGTTAAAAAATGGCGCAGTCTTGTATTCTTGTTGCGACGTTAGCATGTGTGAAATACTTCGCAAAAGGCGGATTGAAACGAACTTTTAATTATTCATGCTTACAGTTCTGTTAATAAAGGGCATGGAAGGGACAATGTAAAATATGTAAAACATAAACCGCCTAAGCCTACTCATAGCATGGCCACGCTTGTTCCATCCCGATGTAGACATTTTGTTGTATTGTGTTGTGTTGTGCTATATAAGTTTGTTTGAACAAAGATGCCTTATTCGGAGTCAAAGGAGCGCAACCTTGTTGTACCTTTTTACAGGTCTACTTTTTCCCGTGCCTATAGCAGTCCAATATCCACAGGGAATGTGAAAATTGCCTAAATTTCCATTTATCTTCTCTAAAAGGGTCCGAATACGTTTAGTATTGACCTGGGCTATAGAATTACCCCCATTGGTGAAGAATACCGTGGGTAAAAGTGGAACAATGACTGTTGGAACACGTCACCAGGGGCCGTAGCTCCTCAATATTGCAGGCCCTTATTGTGTCTCCGGGCTCCCGCTGCTCTGATTGCACCTGCAATATTGCTTACGGTGGGCAATATTCTCCGACTGACTGCCCTGCATTCTAACAGTCTGCCGTCCTCACGCAAAGGGACAGCCGAGAGGGCAAACACTGTCCACTAGTAAGGCTGGGTCCAGAATCTATGGCTGTATATGCTCTTACTTATACAGTCTGACTTAAGTTGTGCTTCTGTCACTTTTCCAAACTGGGGCCCGGCTGTTTCTGTAAACGAAAAATAAAAGTGTTAATGATGTAATGTGCACAGATTATGCTCATGAATAGTTTCCTGTTAAAGCCTTAAGTTCTGTGTGTTTTGTTGTCTTTTATATTATTCTTTTCGTTCTCGGAAGCTGCCCGACAGGGCCCCAGTTGGAAAAAGTGACCGATGTACCAGAGAAGATTTTACCATGTTCTCCTAGCTGCCTGCTGTCCTTTTTCTCGGCGAAAAGTCAATGGTCAAAACCTACGACTTCCAGAGATCACTTGTACTACTTGTAAGTTGTAGGGAATCTCCATGATATATGGTATTCATAAACGTTAATGGCAAATCTAGTAGCGTCTTCTTGGTGTTATTGGTCCGTATTTAGGTTAGCAAGTCAATGCGTACTTAGTTCCTGCAATAAGTTTGAAGGATGGTGTTTTGTCTACAAGTAATAGTAGCGATATCCCCAAACTTGGTTCAAATGAGAACGACACATTTATTGGACACTACCTTTCATTCTAGTGGACGTTCTCTCAGCAACATCATCGTTCTCGATGGCAGCCGGAACATTGCCGCTGACGGTGTGGCTCAGACTGATACGCCGGAGTTGCTCGCCTTGTGTGCGCGCCTCCATCATAAAGACGCATAGCCGTTCAGATAGAGATCGCAAGTAAACAGGCATGTTCCACGACAGTGCGTTTAATACGTTCATAATAAAATCACGGCTGGTTTTGCCAGAACAACCATGTCTTTCTACACTGATTAAGAGATTGCCGTTGCCGTTCCTCGCCTAGTTCAACATCCAACCGCCCTGAGACGAATCCTTTCATGCTGGATTTGTTTCACTGATGGCATTTTGATAAGTAAGTTCCTTCGGTGGGCCTGCACACAGGGGGAGGCTGTTTGGTATTTCTCACACACGATTCTCTCTGAATTCCCGACCAAATTGAGGATTCGGAAAAGCGCTTGATTGCGTCCAGTTTTGACTTATCCGCGAGCACTGGCGCCGCTTGTCTGCGTGTGTCTGCAATTGCACGGCGAGGAGAAAAGTCCGCGAAGAAAAGTGTTCGGGAGGCGCGGAAGGCAAATAAATATGGACGTGACATTGAGAGAGGCAACGTGGTGCCGGGACGTGCGGCGCAGCGTTATTAATCTGGAACAAAGTAGGTTGGTGGTCAGAAGCAATCAATCAGTTCAAGCCATTCCTCTTTACTGTGTGTCCAATTGTGAATCGTGTGCTGCAGCGTTAAACCAGAGACAGTCTCCCAGGCCCGCGTGAAAAGTGACTCTTTCAGCAGGTAGCTACTTATACGCGGTCCCGTGCTGACACAGAAATACCAGATCACTGCGGTAAATTTGAGCATCTGGGCAGCACAAAAGGAACAACAGCACGCCAGGCTATTAGGTCCAGCCTGGCTGTAGTTGTGCGCTCACTTCTCCGAATCCGAAGATTTCTCAGTTACGTCTTTTATTATAGGTTACCGTCGCTGATTCCTAGAATGTAAACTTTCCTGACTCAGCACAAGGACACTGAGACTTACATTTCCTCAGGTTCTACTAGAGGAGGGCCCCCATGGGGGGTCCCGACAACGCTCTACGCTAAATTCTGGTGGCCTGGTTACGTATTATGCTGAATTCAGGAAGCCTCTACGCTCTAGGCTGCTACCACCGAGAGACAAACAAGATCTTGAAGATTTGACAAATTGCTCAAAGAAGTTCATAGAAAAAGAACATTATTTTCATGTTTTGTGTGCTTTTGTCTTTTAAACACACATTTACATCTTGTATTAGATTCCAATCATCAAATCACGGGTTGCACAAGTCCAGTTTTGTTCCTGTGTGGTCGTTCAGCGATTGCCCCATGGTGAAAAGGCCGTCTTCGGGAGGACTGCTGTTACCTCGGAGGAGACACCCTTGTGGGCACGTATCCACAGTTTTCTTGTTACCTACTGACATAAATGATATTTCATGTTAATCGATAGCTTCCAGTAAGCACGACCAGATTAATCATAACAGATGATGTGTCTAGTCCTCTCTAACCCAACGCACGATACATTCACAGGGAATCTACGTGTTGTCACCAATGGGCGTGCGAAGGACATTAAATGACGAAGGCGTTAGTGTGAACACTTACTCCAATAACGTATGAGAAACCATTATGGCAACTACGGTACCGCGGTACAAATGGCATAGAAGTCAAATCTCAAGTGTCAGATTTAAATTGAAGACTAGTGGATCTAGGTGATGCAGGGGCCATGTCAGGCAGTGACGGTGACACACATAGAGCGCCATCATGACACTCGTAAAGAAAGCCTACCTAGAAAAACGCCGTAAAGGACGAAACGACAACAACACACACATGTAGTGGGACGGTCTAGATTGGAGGATTTCTCCAGAACCACGGAAATGTTATCTCAGGACTGAAATGTCTATGTATGCTCTTACGTACTTGATGCAGATTTCACCTTAAAAATGCTAACATTTCAATTAAGAAAATCCTTGGCAATTGATATTTACATTCAACCCTGAAACGTGTGCATCAAATAAGCCAGCTGTGAAATGTATAGTTTGTAGTCTCGAACAACTTCCATGGCAATACACGTGGGTATATCAGCTCTACATGCGCTCGCGCAGAATCATATCCGCATAATTAGCGTTCTCCAAAAGCCAATTACAACCTACGGGTATAATTAGTTAACTATGTCCTATTGACATTTTTAGGTAATTACTGGTATTCACCCATCAGATTGACGTGTGTAGGATAGCTACTGATGCATGTGTGTAGCTTAGCTGTGCACTAGTATATCAGGGTCACGGTCGTTACAGTGCCATTGAAATGAAATGTCCTCTATCATTCGTGCATTCACGTAAATGTGGTCTTTTCCGAAAGTGTCTATGTAATCTTCAAATCACTTGTCTACTGTGTGCGCTTAGTAACGGGTCGTGACGTCATAGAAATGACTCTTACCGTACTACGGCTAATGGCGGGAGTCCTTTCTGTGACGTCATGGCCAGTTGCTAATTATTTGTCCCTCCAAGAGCGTACAGTAGACAATTGATTAAAAGTTACATGGATATTTTCAGGACAAGCTATATACGTGAATGACAGAGGAAATTTTATTTCACTGGCACTATGTAAGCAACATTCTATATTCGTGCGATAGCAATACCGAAGCAAATGATATTCCGTTTGATTGACTATTTCCTTTTCTGTTGGATGTTCAAACTCAAAGACACGTGCAGATTAAAAAGGATTCGAAACGCTACAGTTCGTCAATATCTCAAGTCGCAACCGAGTCATGTAGATGCGCTTTTATGCAAAAAGAAAGGCAATGTATTCCTACAGACATCAATGTGTGTCTCTTATGAATGAGAGGAAGGGGGAGTTATCCTAATCTTGAACGGTTAGTTTGATATGTCTCCCAGCAGCGACGTCTAGCGGCACATGCAGTCCTGACAGCGGAAACCGAACCATGTTACGGTGTGAGTCGTCAACCCGTGCGGGAGAGCTATTTCACGCCGTATCGACTTAATAGACCTAAAATACAGCAGCCTGAACAGCAACAGAGTCATGGAGACGGCATTATGCGTGCTTCCCATACTTGCATAATCCATTACAAAACTGATTTGCCCCACTGGAGTTCTCATATACGGGTGATGACCGTCAAATGAAATTCATTATGTAGGGTGAGGCACACCATGGTGTGCGGTAGGTGCGACTTCACATGATGAGCTGCGAAAACGGCGGCGACTTATAAATTTCCCTACCTTGTCAGGCATTAGCTGTCCTTGGTTATCAAGGGACAACATGTTTTGTACATGGTTGGAACTGTCATGAGAAACCTCTTGGTATCTCCGTCTACAACTACTAGTACTACACTAAGACCCCCTTGATTCAAGGGGGTCTGGCTTGAAATCCAGGTGTTCGATCAAAATTTATGTGCCAATGCCCGTTTCATATCCGCTATGTGCTGTTCAAGGTATGCGCCGCGTTAGACATGCTCCTTGTTGGCTATCCACAGCAAGATTTCTTTTCCACCCATCGTTTTATCTTCTGGTAGCTATCTACAATCAACGATGTTTGATAGCAGTCCATGATCAAGTTGTGGAAGACACGCAAATTTTTCATACTATCGAATGTTTTTATTCTATTTTGGCAATGTTCATATGAAATCAAAGAAGTGCGATCTAAGCATACCTGACAAGTTCCACATCATCTTTGGCTACGAAGGAAACAGGGTAGACGTGAGAAGAAGAAGATGAAAGAGAACGCGAAAGCCAGAGGAACATCACCGTTAACCTATTTGTTTCGACCTGAGACAAACCATTACAAAGTACATGACTTACCGAAAAGTTACGTTGTTACCTTTTGTGGCTGGGTTTTCAGTATTTATGAGTGACCTCAGCTGCAGCCAGGATAAACTGACCCAGTTCGTCTGATGCCCTGCCTGTCGTGGTGCAGACTGAGCTTCTCCATGTGGCACTCCCAGGGAAATACTGTCCACACAACTTTATTATGGCAACGTCAACTGGTAGAGGACATTAACCAGGACCACACAGTACATATACACACCCCAGGCTCGGTTTGCTTGTTTTGTCAAATGTACGGCGTATGCCTGATACCTAGTCGATTGTAATGGCCATCGTTTATACCAAAGCGTGCCACATTTATCACAAAGTGTTTAAAAGCATACGAGGTGTTTTCATGCGGTGCTGCTTTTGGTATGCTGTTTAAAACTGACATTTTGTACACCCAAATGTTACGTTAAAAACACTGCCTTAATGAAATAGACTTGACTTGCTATAATGTCCGTTGTATATTCCATTGTATATACTTCAGACATATGGGTGGTTGTAAATGGGACATTGACTGGTTGTTTCGTACGTTGCGTACGGGCGTACTATTTACAAGCATCAGGAAATTCTGTTGTACAGCTTTTTGGTTTTCTCACGATTAGGCATCAAGCGCTTGAGTAAAATTGTACTTTTTTTTACCAATCTACGGATGTCTGAAATGTTCATTTTCATCTCGCTTAAATCATCGCATACATTACCTGGTCATAGTAACGTCTTATATGTGAGAGAATAGGAACCACCCGGTAGTTCCAGGTGATATTACTAGCGTCTTTTAAACACACCCTACAAATTTACAGATTCACAGTTTGCTTTGAAAACACTGCATTCAGATTTACATATATGAGACATGACCAGGTTTTAGTCTGTACCTACATGTTGTGCTAATTGGACAAAAACAGCATACACTTATTAAATAGGGTGGCTTGGTGGGGAAAGAGTACAATGATCAACTGTACATCATTTGTAGGGTATCAAATCGAGACAATTTATTTCCGTATGCATGTGACAGCCATGTTCCCGCTAAATCCCGCGCGTGTTGTGGTATCAGCAGGAAGCTTGTCATCCCGGCATATTGTAGGGTTTACTAGACGTTATTAGTTAAAGTCCCCCAATCCTGCTGTCAGCCTGTCCAATCCCCTGCCATTGGCGGGAAGTCTCTTACCAGATACAATAAGGTTCTTATTGATTTCGAAGTAATGAGCGATAAATTTTTCATGAGAGAAAGTTGTCCTGCGCCGGTGATTGGCGTGTTAATCCTTATATATTGAAATACGGTATCGTGATAAAGGATGGGAATATAATGGTTTTCAAGCCACAAAGATTTATGTTATCTGTGTCTTCTCATTATTGCAGAAGAACGTTTGAAAGGTAATTCAAATATCAAAGATGAGAAGATACCATGCAACCAGGGAATGTATTACTGCAAAATTGTTTCTCAGATAGATACCATTTTGTCGCGACGGATAAACGCATATTATTTTGGCAAAGCGCGGAAATAATGGTTTCAGAATTATGATAATTATCTTGCACTGTTCAGAATTGAAACTGATATCAATTGCGAAATATCTATATGCTCCAGCATCTACGTACCCCTCCTCTGACTAAGCCACTGCCTGATTAGATTTGTTAACAGTGATTATCGGATAATCCTGTGATTGTGAGGAATCGGGATGGTTGAACTCACACTTGATCAGACCTGTTATAAATCAGTTCTTGGTTTATCATCACTCTTTCCACCCATAACATTCGTTGCAATGATAAAGAACAGAGCGCTATCACTGAGGTCATGGGAGATACTAGTAGGTTCCATCTTGGTTCCATTTTTAAATTGAAACTCTGAGAGTCAGTGATGCTGTCAACTGCGGAGTATTGAAAATGGAAATGTAGATAGAAATTTGTCTTTCCAGAAAGCACTGTTCGACCACCCTGTATTCATAGCATGTGTACAGAAATGTCGTTGACAGTTATCTGTATTCTTCATGGTCAACGAATCTTCCTGCGGCATTTACGGTACCTTAATGTTATGCTTGCCATTAGCGAAAAAAGAAAAACATTTTCAGCTGAATGATTTACACTGCCGATAGGCTCCTTTTACTAGAACTCTACGCCAGATATTTCGCTGTAATTTGTGTGCAACCGGTTACCCCGATTCAGCATGGTCTCGAGGCAGTGGTACAGTAAATGGACAGCTTTCACCAATGCAGACACATGAGAAACGTGAAGCTCCTACCTTGGGGAAAAGAAAAATTGCCTTTGCACAAATGGATGGTATGATATGGATCCATACCGTAACTTCTGATTGGATCTATTTGTATGAACTCGATACCGTGCCTTGGAATTATTCCTTGGGTCTTTTTTAGAAATGCTGATCTGTTTTGTTGATAACTCTGCAATACAGATCCGTGCCTGTGTCATATGGACAGTCAGGTGGGCATAGCTCATTGTGACCACTTACATACAGGAACTGGTATTTTTCAAGTCGAAGAAATCTGGTAATAATACAACACTCTGCCATTTGAAGCTGCCACTTTGTTTTGATGACATCCACGTGTACGGTATGGTTCAAGGCGATTTCCATAAGTAGACCAGCACCACGCGGCAATGGGAGAATGCGTGGATAGAAATCTTGCTTCTTGCGAAACTGTGTGATAGAAATTTATTCGTTCAAAATGCCCTGTCATGAATTGAAATGAAGGGGATCTCGACATGTGTGTCGGTCGTGTGGAGCTCTTCACATTCAACGTGACTTGCACTTCAAATCTTGTCCTTCATATTTGTTAGATCGGGTCAGTCGGTACTGTAAGGCAAGGCATATGTGATACTACAGTAGTTAGTTCCACTAAGTACCATGTTGTGTTCTGTATACCTGGAACGTAGCTAAATTTGTGACCGTTTCCCTATAGTATGACGCACCCCGATGACCTGGTGTGTTGCGAAGCGGAAGTCGTGCGTTTCACACCCGCCTGTGCTAACCGCGTTGCCTGCTTGCGTGCGGGGGTCGCATCCAGGCTATATATGTGGGACAGGAATACAAACACAGACTGTCGTCTCTATTTTCGCTGCAATATTTAGGAACACTTGCTTGTGTTTGAGTGTCATGCTGTAAGTGTGCATCGGGCATGTATATGTTTTTAACGTTATACAAAATTTACTTATATAGTAATATTTGTATTGGTGACTTGAAGTTGTTATCTTTTTATCTTTTACTTCTTTCTTTTCCATTTAAGTTCTTGTGGCACGTGTCACTTTAATAGGTACCTAGTTTCGATTTTTTGCTGGAAATTAGAGGACATGTTCGATCCAGCCTTTAGAAATGCTTCGACACTGATACAGTAATCAATAAGGGAGACATGGTGATAATTAGACTTGTCGTTTTACGGTGTGTGTTTACGATGTGAGCCAGGTGGACATGACAGCAGCCCGGAGGTCGGCTCAACAAGCCCGCCGGGTCCGTGACCAGCTGCCACCGGCGGCTCCTAGCAACTCCACTGCCGCTTTCATATACTAGTAACACGCGCACTCACTCACCAACGAGCTTCTTGCTAAATATGTCATCTAGTAGACACAATCAACTGTATGCCATCATATTAAACGTAAACCTATGCATTTCGTTTGCACTGTGTTTACCAGAAAACATTTCAACCGGTAACAGTATTGTGACATGGTGAGCGAAGATGCCCTGTTGTATGCTGCTATGTGTATGTACAGCAGATCCAGTGAAATTGCCTCCGTTTATGCTGCGCACATTGCTGATGATTTGTTGCTGCTGATGCATTAGGCTTCAGCGATGTGAAATGTCACGGTGCCATGTCAGCTACAACATGCAGCTAGGGTCTCCGTACCAGTACAAGGCACATTCTTCATTCTCAGCCACAGTCTGACTGAGCTCGGACTGTTTTTGCACATAGCCAATGTTAACCATTGCTCCTTGAGCCCTCGTGTACCGTATGGCGGATACATGAGTGTTTCTTGTACCATGGATTCCATGGAGGGATATTACGTTGTGTAAAATAGGTGAAAATGCGATGTGAACTGGTGTACGTACTGGGATATTTTCCTTCCTCTGTTTATAGGAACCCCAACACAGATATCCATAAAGGTTACAGAACCTTCAGGGACTAACAATATTCATCGACGTATTTTGTGACGCCCACGTCCACTCAATACATACTGAGTCTTTTACATTAACATTTACATTCTTTATACATTCATAGCAGAGAAAGGGAGAGAGAGATGGAAATCGCAATAGATGGCATAGCTTTGTAGTGTAAGGTATAAACATCACTTTTGCGTTGAATTTTTTATATCATCCATTATACAAATGTTATTTCCTGAGTCTTTGGCAATCGGGCAAGACTGCATCCTTAGCTTTTGTAGGTTTTGCAAATGGGTATATCTTATAATTGAGAGTCGACCATTATGCATGCATTTGTATTATGTTTATTGCTGAATGTGTCTTCAAGGCAGAAACTAGATCATACGTGTGCGGCTCATTCTCATAATAAACTACCAACCTTTACATATCGCCAGCACTTAAACGTACCAGTCACTACCATCAGAAACGATGTGACATTTACGGCACGGTGACGTAGGGAAATTCTTACATAAGCCAGCGGGACAACCTCCAGTTACCTCCGCTGCCGCAATTTATTTTTGCCGCGGGACGTTTTATGTGTTCTGCAGTTCTGTGTTCTGTGTATGTTAAAGGGGAAAATGCCCCGTTTATGAAAGCTGGTCTGGGGGCTATAAAACGCAGATTACTAGTCTTGCTGCTGCCGCAGAATTCATCATCAACCGGGATGGTGTAGTGCATTGCCTCATTCATCTCCAAGACATTGGACTGTTTCAAGCTCTATGAATGGAATAGCGCGAAGAGAAGAGCATATATTTGCCGCCCATGTAAAGAACAAGACATCTGGCAGGAACAAAAGACATGACATGCTGGACATATATGGAATGGAATAGCTTGGCGAAATATGACAGCATGAAAGGATGGCGATAAGGCAATAATGACATGTGTTTTAGTTCTGGAGGCTCGTGCATGCACCAGCTTTCCGGGTTTAACTCATGAAAAAAAATCCAACCCTCCCAACGCACCAGATAATGATGGTATAGGATGTAACAGGGCGGGACTTCTAAACAATCTAATTGCCGTGGCAATTGGAGCGTGTCCTAGTCATCGCTAGACGTGACCAATAGATTCCGTCTTCCTTGCAGCGCTGCTTCAGGTGAAAGTGCCGCCCTACCCACGCACGTAGTGACTACAGAAGCGGAGCGTAATGATAGCTCTTTTGATTGTGATCAAAAATAGAAATAAAAGATACCTATAAAACCATGATAGAATAGAATGATATGAAACTAGATAAGCAAAATATGCCGTTATGCATATGTCCTGATATGAAACCTTCCAACGCAAAATTCACCTCTTCCTTTGCGATGAATGTTAGACATCCAGGTAACTTACACTAAAGATAAAAAGAGTAGTTGACTTTAGCTAATGTTAGTGTACCTTCCATTCATTAACTTGGAACATGTTTCGCTGTAACCTGTATTCAGCCAAATATGGCACAAATGAACAACAATCTATGAAAATGAAGGATGGCAAAAATGTACAATAATGGTCTTCAATCTATGAAAATGAAGGACATGGTATCATGCCAGCCAATCCAAGCCAGTTGTGTTTGGTGTAGATGAGTAAGGACGCGTGTGTCTGGCCACCATTGCTGAAGATCCTGGTGAGCCTTCAGGCTTCAATGATTGATTGAAAGCTGTAGCATATGTTTGGCTATATGGGGGTCTAAAGAAAGGCCACAGAGCTACCCCCAACGCCATTGCCGACTACCTAGCTTCCAATACAGTATCAAATAAAGAAATTACAGGAATACCTTTGTAACACTGTTTATGACAAAATAGCAAATAACATAACCACTTTCGTAAAAACAGCGTGACCTTCAAGAGGATAACCTTGCGCGGAGATAGATATTGTCTGGGGAAAAATGATCTTGTTGTCAATATTATTCTCTTTCAGTGTCGAAATGGTACGGTGTGTTTGTGGTATACGGTAGATGATATCTCACCAATATGGACAGTGGTATGTAGAATGAATTTGGTTCTTTTCACTTAGTTTTATACAAAACGCAACACTTTAATTCGTGCCAAGTAAAAAATTGTTCTGTGAATAAATATCTTCTATACACTTGCATTCTATGATTGTCTCTACATAAATAACATATTTGCCTTATGCATGGAATGGGCAAAGGATAGTGAATAAGAGAAGTATTGTTTTCCAAGTAGACATTTTTTATAGCCTGGGTACCATCCGTATTATGTTAGTCATCAGATGGCAAAACACATTGTCATGAAAAGGTGTTGTTTGAAACAGGTTTACGTACAAATCCACTGTATTCCTTTTTTTCCATCTGTGTAGAAACGTTGCCTTCAAGAAAAAGATGCCTAATGTTTGTTATGACACCAGGAATTTCTCAGTGAGTGAAATCACTTTTCACCACTCTGTCTAATTAACTGATTCACCAACTTTGTGCAGTAGAAAGTTACTGGTTTGGTATTTTTTCAAACTTTTCAACGGGGAATGGAGCTACAGACCCAAAACATATTTTCAGACTGAATGGATTTCATTCAAAACTCACTGATATCAAAATATGAATATGATAAGCACAGTTTAATTTCATCACTTATAGGCCCTATGGGTTACACCCCAGAACATGTTTTTTACACAAATGTGGCATGTATGTTTTCAGCAAAGAACACTCCATAATGTTCAGGTGGTCCCAGGACCACTAGTATGATCATAACTGACACATCCTTCAATATGTTCAAAATAATTTGTAAAATGTCGTATGTAAAATATTCGTGGCAGCCAAGGAACTGGAAATATGCACAACCACGGGACCACCTGAACATTAAAGTACAACTTGTCTACTTACCCGGTATATGTTTTGTGACAAATAAGAAAATTGCATACGGTAGCGCCTTTATGTAACTAAAGTAAAGACTGGTAATGCTTCTTATTATCTATTCTATTTTTCTACAAGGAAGACTTTAGATGAAGCTAGCATTTAAATCATTTCTTTATTCAGATTAACGACAGCGGTATACTTTCTTGAAAAGTTTAAAGATTACGATCAGAAGCAATCATGCCCTGATGTTCTAGTGGACCTGACTCATTTAGCCGTTCGCCTCGCAAACGCTTCCCCGGCAACCGAGCTCCGCGACCGCTGTTCTTCGGGGATACGAGGGTTGATCGTAAGCGAGTCGATGCACACCTGTGACGTGCGGACCGCCGTAAAAAATTTAAGTTCGACATTCGGGTTGTCATACGAGTCCCCACACGAGCACCGTTTAATATGTACAGATACCCCGCCACGCTTTGGGGCCGTAGCCGAAGACCATGCCCTGATGGCCAGCCTTCTTTTTTTGGTTGGCGGCTGGATATCCTCATCGTCTGGTGTTGTTCGCTTTCTTTTAGTTGCTGACAATGTGAGTCGTCCGAGTGCTGCCACGACTTTATCCAGCCTTTGTTCGAAGGAGTCCCCATCATTGACTTCCATCGCAATCGGCTCTTCCCCAGTCAGCTTGTTGCTGTTTGTGCTCATTTTGGAAGATGTATACGAAACTGAGTAAATCGCAAGTCCTTATATTATCCTGCTAGGATGCGGGCACGGATATGCACAGATCACGGATTCTGTGCGGAACCGAGCTGGATGTTAGTAAACACTGATGTTAGTAAACACTGACACACGTACATTTGATTCACGGGTTCTCATGATGAAGGTACGGTACGGTTACGTTCTCAAGAGAACATAACTACGGTACCGTACCTTCATCATGAGAGCGTGTCTCCTTAGTTTTATGACGGTGGCAGAGTGGCGAAAAATACGTGCAAATGTTTCCTATCATTTTAACATTGGAAACTTTAAGACGTACGTTATTTGGTTACGTTTCCATTATTTTTCTCAGAGTATTCTACACTCGAGTGGCGGTGGCGGAGAATACAGTGCATTATTGGTGGGGAGTGACCAATGGGAGCGGGATACTTGAATCAGCTGTATAACGTGGCAGCTTTATTCCAGGACATTTGAAAAAGATGAGAGCAATTTTTCTAACACAACAGACTTTACCCGTATGTCTCTTTTCAGAAGCTGAGTGTGGAGATGGCAGAATGGAATTGCCATCAGATCTCAGGTTTTCTTGAGCACACCATATCAAGGGATCATTAAAGATCATTGGACGTGGAAAGGAGCGGAAGTGTAGCTCAGCCGTGCAGAGAAAATCGAGGAGGGAACAATCCGGAGATTCATGCTCCCGCCAGAGATAGGAAGGCAAGAATCAGCGTTATACTGCCCATAATGTGGGCTATGGCTGTTCTGGGACTCGTCTTGCAGTGCCCCGACCACACATAAAAGGCAAAGGGCACAAGTCACATGCCATACAGAATGTGTGTCACATTCTGTTCCCCGAGTGATGTCCACGGCAATGGGAGAGAGCTGAGTCTGAATACTTTATGTCAAGATGTGCGATGGAACCATTTGTTAACACATTGACGCTTTGAATGACTATTATACTACAAAGGTTACGTTTTGTACCGGATGCAAAGTTACAAATATTCTTCAGTATTGCAAAATTACACAGGGCCTCAGAGGAGTGAAAATTGAGGCCATTTTCGTCATTTTGAAGAAAGCAACACAAAACAGACAGATAGCTTTCCCAATAACCAACAAATTCCACTCATCTATGATAAGACCCTCGTGGGTTTGGTGATGACCATCTCGATCATTTTAATTTGGCACTGTGATGAAGGGATGTGAGTCGCCTCTTATGAGATGATGCACATGTCATGATCAGCACTAAAATCCTAAAAACATATCAACATTGACAGCATGTGAAAACAAGATTCCCAGCCCATTACCAAGACATCGTTAGCTGTTAACGTTATATATTCCTCTGAATAGAATAAAGAACCGGAGCAAAACGACTGCAAACGGTTTTTGCGTAGATATGTTGGTCACAAGAACCCGTAAGAAGTATACCGTTAAGAAGCACACAGGAGACCACATTGCTCATACCGTGGTCTGTACTGCACAGTTCTCCGTCTATGTGGTCTGGTTAATAATGGGGGTAGAATGACTGAGTTGCAGCAACACAGTTCAGAAAGAATCCCGACAATGTGTCTGTTCAAGACCTTACCTGGGATGCAATAGTCTACAATACTAACTAGTAACTAGTATTCATCACAGTATGACTGGTGAATGTTAGATGTCAGGTAGTGAAGAGGAAAGACTTTTGGCCAAGGGGCCTTTCATCGGCTAGAACGAGACGATGACCATTTGTTTACAACCACTGTGGGTTCTCTTGACAATAATGTCTTCTTAGCGAAATCCCAGCAATGCGGACGTGCTTCGAATTTGCTGGCATCTAGCCTTCATACGAATGTCCGATTATATTCGGTTCCCAACAATCCAATATTCGGGACGACGGAATTTCAAATGAAAAATAAATTCTATCAGAACAGATAAATTTGCCGCGAGCCCTGCTTCCCCCAGCCTTCTGTAGCACATTATCGACCGAAAACATCCGAGCCGGAGCGCGGGCGACCGCCATGTTTTTGCTCCGTCTTCTCTCGGCATAGATTGCTACCCTGAATTATTCTTTTATAGACGCACGCCAAAAAGGTCGATCGCCCACTAGATCACGTCAGACCAATTTCTACTTTCCAATGCACAGCCGTGCTGATACGGCGAAGATGAAGCACCAAGGCCCTGCAATTCTGTTATTACCCGAGGAAACTAATTTTCCCTTATCATGTGTGAGCCGACGCCTATGGCGAATCCCCCTGCCCACCCGACACCTTGGGTCTGTCAGACAAGCTCTGCAAAATGCATCTTGCAGCACGGCAGCTCTGAAGTACCCTTTTGCAATTCTATGACCCTACCATTATATGCCTCCCGTTACGTGGGATTTGCTTTCCCCAATTTATAGAATGTCTTCTTGTGGGTATTGGCATGCAACCCTCCAAGCAGCTGAATAATGGAGGCGTTGTATTATGTCGGGGCGGCCGAGCAGATCTC
This sequence comes from Branchiostoma floridae, assembly GCF_000003815.2. Lineage (NCBI taxonomy): Eukaryota > Metazoa > Chordata > Leptocardii > Amphioxiformes > Branchiostomatidae > Branchiostoma > Branchiostoma floridae. The sequence continues at coordinate 13,837,011 of NC_049991.1, read as the reverse complement.
GTTATTACGGGAGTAAGTGACGTTTCCTTATTACAGCAGGGTAACGTCCGTAGCAGCTATGGGAATGTATAAACACACTGATGGAGACGAACTGATGCCGCAGTCAGATATTGGGTGCAAAACACCATATTTATTTGCACGAATTAGCCTGGCAGGTGTCTCTCCTCCGTGATTATGATTTTGCAGTGCGGCAGGCTGGGCGGATCGAAAAGGTGATATGTTAGCGGAACACTTACGGTCGGTGCTCGATCCTGATTAAATCGCAAGCTGCGTGTTATTGAAGGCGGTTCCGACGGCCAAAGAGCCCACTTCGACCCGCTTCTGAGTCTACTCCTCTCTTTTGTGAAGAATGCAAAACAACCCCCGTTTGGAGCCGCTCGCCCTCTTGCCTCACCTCGGCGTCTGAGGTACACGCCGGCATAAACATTTCCCGCGGTAATGGCGTCGCTCCACCTGAAGCCGATAGCCATCAGACGAATCCATCATGGCGGGGCCTGTAAATTCATCCCCGGTATATCGGTAATGGCGTGCCCGCACGATGAGGGATGGCGGGGCGGTCACCCAGACAAGGGGACGTGACCTGCTTTCTAAAAATCCCCCCTCGCCATTTTCGGAGGGAGTGCCGACCGCTTGGTGGAACAGCGCGACGATTAAATCCAAAATGACAGCGTGACGTCACGAGTCGATAAGACGGCAGATAAACAATGGAGGTCCCCGCCCTCTGATGATAGTTCAACAATCTCTCGCCCAATCAGCGGTCGGGCCGCTCGCCCGGAGCACCCCCAGGTCATCCGACCCGGCCGGGCCGGAATACAAACACGGCGGCATGTGCAGCTTCATTTATAAACTTCTCGCTCGGTTAGTCAAGTAGGGAACCCTCAAACTGGATGGTATTGAGTGATAGTGTGGCAGGCCTGTGTAATAATGTGGGGGCTGAATCAGCAGCGTTCGCGATTTTTGTGTGATTAGCGTTCGCATCCGCACACTACCCATTTGTTCGCGGGAAAAAAAGGGGCCCCTACACGGCAACCCGCGCGCGATCGGGCCGTCCCCGAAGGTGGCAGAGCTAGCGGGCTGTTTTGTGTGCTCTCGGCGGGGACCAAATCAACACGTGGCGCGCGCGGGGCACTGCGGCAGCGCGCTGGACTGAAAGGGAGCCTCGACCCGCGCGGGACTCCTCTTGCATTTCAATGGCAATCGTTCTGCCTGCTGAGGAAATAAAAATCCGCTCACGGTCATGTGAGAAACCAATCAAGGAGGAAGGCGTATCCCGAAGAGGGAAATGCCCAGAGAGACTGAAGGGAATGTGACCGCTTCCCCTCTCCACTATGTCTTGGCCGTAATTAATTCTTTTCCGCGGGGAAGGTGAGAGTAGTGGCGTATGCTTTCTGCACTCTGTCTGCCTCCATATAAGCGTACATGAAATAGCGTGGTACACAGGACTACAGTAGGGTTGAAATTACAAGAAAAAAATCACTGAATGTTCGCCAAATGACAGCAATCTTTTGTAACACACCACATACTAGTAGCATACTCGAATACTGCCTTCGCAAGTTTGGGCAACTGTACAGGAAAACATGGAGGGTTACCTGGCAGATAGGGTAGGCTTGTGTTGCTGCTAGCTAAGTTTATGTCGGTCTCACTTTAGGTGCCAGCAGAGGATGAATTGTCTGGTAAAATTCTGATAGTGTTTTACAGTTTGCAGTAAACACCCTTGTATTCAACTGGTTGCACACTGTATTAACTGCTTTCTCTTGCTAGCAGCTCGAATATGTCAGGACACCCATTCATACTATTTCTTTACCCTTTGTTTTGGAACGTGTTTTTCTGAACTGTTAGCATAAAAACTACATTGCATGCAATATTTGAGGGTTTTTTACGGTAAATGACGAAGGAAGCAGTATTATCGAATGTATATTTATCACTTTGGCGAATACACGAAGTTACATATTACGTCTCTAGCATACAATATATGTTACAGAATTCATGAAGTATTGAAACTAGATTTTGAGTTCTAGTGGCATGCATGTTTTTAACTTATGACCCTTGTAAGCACACAGAGGTTCAATGCTGCTATAGTATAGGAACCAGAACACTTCAATGGAAACGTTACAAAACGACGACAAGAAAAAGAGAAAATTTGCATTTGGACCATTTAAAGGGGTACGCTGCACTGCCCTACTGTGCTGGTCTTCGTAGGCTCTAACATAGGGGCGTTGCTTTGGACCCAACACACAATGGTAAAACAGCTGAGGTGAAATGTAGATCCACGGCTTCGGCTGTACGCCCATATACTGTGCTGTTGACAACTTCGCTCCAAATCGTGCGTACAAAACACAGTGGTGGCAAGGAATGTCCAGACATTGTGGAGAAGGGAACCGCCATTTGCAAAAGGGTTTCGTATGTGGAGTGGCGAAGCAAAGTTGGGAAAACTAGCCATAGACAGAGGTTGCCCTCGTGTTGTGAGGGTGTTGCTGTATTCTATCAGCGATTTCTGTGCTCAGATATGTATGTAGCGTGGACAGCATTACTGTAACGTTGCGCATGCTGTAAAGGACACTCCATTTTGTGAGATCTCTCCGAGATTGCAATGTGTACAAATGAACGAGTTCGCGAATGAGGACAATGACAGTTACCGTTTCCAGTAGCAACATCAAGTGCAGAGATAAATGATTTGTTTTGAATAGAAGACCAAACATAATGATATTCGTGTATGCATAGTGTTCATACATGTAATTCATTCGTTGATCCGTTCTCTCGAATGTGGCCTTATTATGGGAAGAGGAGCAGCGCCTATGTCTTCTCCCTGTGAACGCTAGGTGTTCAACAGAATGACTGAAAATTGACAGTGTAATTTTCCCTGCAATCACAGCCCGATACACTAGTACTTGTTGTGTGACAAGGTTTGGGGAAATGTTTGTGAAACTTCACACTTTACGTCTCTTGAAGACTGTTGCCGACAGGAACTTTACACATTCACACATCAAACGTACTGTTAATGTAATAAGTGGAAGTAAAGCCACTCAGATAGTAAAATAAAATCTGAAGTTACTTTTCTGTTCATTAATAAAATCTGAAGTTTCTTTTCTGTCCATAATCCTTCTGTTGGCAAATGCTTATATTGGCAAAAAGAAATGCTTCGGTTCTTTGAGGACCCGGTAGTCGGTATAGTTTTGAGGGGATTAATTTGAGCACATTTACTTTCTTTCAACAAAGAAATTTATATTAGGGCATGCGATGGCCTAGTTGCTTCAAAAGGATATTTGGATGGAGAAACCTCCAGGTTCTTCTTCTGTATTCTGTGAGGATTATCCATCAACACGAGAGAATACATCATTTTATGCTGCCTGTCCTTGGTACGCGCATGTTGGTTTTATGAACGCGCACGAACCCATTGTTTTACGTCATTATCTCTTCTCCCCATGAAAGACACATGGGCGAAGAGAGCCTCATTTTAGCTGTGGCGTGAGGGATGCAACTGAGTACACCTGGTGCAGATGCTATTATTATAAGTAGTTACATGTATCAATCGCAGGTGCGTAGCTGTTGGGGCAATCTACAAACTTGATTTTGACTCCGCATTCTTGTACTTGTGCAAAGGCAACTGTATGTTAGGGAGAGGGTGATCTAAGAGAGTTGTTTTGATATTTCTGTGTTTGTAACTGACTAGAGCTGGTATCAAGGACATTATATAGAAGAATGCCATTGCTGTATGTAGTGTCTCTCTTCACTACTCGATGTACGTATTTGTGTATGCCACAACGCGACTGAAAAGTATATGTGGCCCATCTCCATCTCTTCCAACAGATATGATTCATGTGACGCGCACATGACACCGTTAGAGTGTCCCGAAAGTACAACGCATAGTATGACCACGGTTGAGTCGTTATACACCAGACATGACCTAGAATCGTGCATTCACAGCAATGGCCACAAACAATGACCAGTCAGTCTCAGACCGGCTATATACAGAGAAGGGCCATGTTCGAACAGTACCTCTCTAGTGCGTTACATCACTGTGTGGACTTAGCATATCGTCAGATACATTGATATCTGAGAAGGTCAGAGTTCGGTCTGACTTTTGGGGTCGTAAAGGTCGAGGTAGTGGATCTAGGAGGCTGGTTCTGCCGTGATTAAGAGCTTTGGTAGAGGATCAGCCAGGTAAACGTTGATCGGCGCTATCCGCAGTACACGGTACTTAGGGCGGACGTGTGTCAGTTCGCATATTCGGACGGGGTAAATCAGGATCACGGACCGAGTCAGTCCACGACAGGTCCGGGCACACGTAGACGGGGTGGCAGGTGAACTTGCGCCGCGGAGGCGGCCATTTCTCGGGGATTTCCACGCAGGATAGCAGGATTGTCTTTGCGGCAGGTAAGAAAGAACATTGGCAAAGGGATCTTGCATATAAGAAATTACCATCACATGCTGCCTCTAGCTCTAAGGCTAGAATGGACTGTAGAAACATTCAAATCTCACATCTTTAAAAGCTTGTCTATGGATATACGCTTAGGCTCGGCACTCGCCACATTGGACCTTTCTCAGGGCTCTGTTTCATGGAGACCGTCGACCAGAATGATCTTGCAGCTAGCCTGAATACGAAACACATATTTTCTATCATCATCATGCATGATACTGCTAGTAAGAACTAGACACATATGGGTTACTGCTATTCTTCATGATGATATTGAAGTCAAGTGAAAGTTGACTGACAAAATTTCTCGTGCTAGTTTCACAATATTGTGATTACTTGCAGACTTGTATGTTATGTATAGTCAGATATAACGTACTTACTGACTGCCCTGACAGCTTATGTACACAAGGTAATTTTATGGCTTCATGAAATCTGGCTCTGTCATCCTTCATACATCTGCCCTCTATGTTCTCTGCTCTTCGAGGTCAGAGGAAAGGGGCAGAAATCCTTCTCACTGAGTGAATGAAGAAATAAATCTGCCAGATGGAACTAAGACAAACCTTTTTTTTTCAAAACTACATGTTTAGAAAATGTACAGAACTTTAATGGAATGTTGTTGCTTGGATTGGCGATTCTTTGTAATCAATCCTTTTAATAGTGGCCTTAATTCCTTTGCAGAATTACACGGCAACGCCCGACTGTTTAATAGCATTAATGATGTAGAGTTGGGATTAGGTGCTAAGACAGAATAGGAAACACGGGGACTGGTTAGGTTTGTACTGAACGGAGTCTTCGGAAAATCAATAACTAACCCGAAGTTGGTGTGTATAGTTTGCTATTGTTGTAGCCCACTGAGAGGTAGGTGTGTCCACTGACAAAATGTTCTTATTGTTCTCACGGTGTAGTAGGCGGAAGTTGACGAGATTTCCTGTCAAAACACATGCATGTGAACCGCACTGTACTAATATGTATCCCCGTCTGGCCTATGTATATCATACCCGTCCTCGTCTTCAATTCTTCCGTTTACGCCCCCGGCTTCTCAATGTTCCTAAGACCAGGGACAGAAACGAGAACAGTTCACAGAGTCCTGTGCCTGTTTCCTCTGACAGAAGAAGGCATAGCATAAATAATTTCGTAACGCCACGGATCTTCATGCAATACAGGTACAGTTATGAAGTACCTGGCTAGCTAGTGAACAGAGACATAGATAGTATAAGATATTCACCCTTACGGTTGCTGGTATATTAGAATACCTACCCATTGCTTGGCCAAGACACACAGAATTGGATTGCACAGAATTGGATACCACAGCGGCTTTCGAATGACATCGAAGAAAAACGCCCTTTGAGTTCAGGTTCAAATGCAACTTAGGGTAATATGGAAGTTACCATCGTACTCACGGTTAATAGTACAGATGTTTGTGCAGATACATAAACTACCCCTCCCCACCCAGTTATTTTATGGACAGGAGACCATAACCATTAGTAACTTAGTTCATTAAAGATCAATAAAGGAGAGGGCAAGCTGGCAGTGTCCATTCATTTCAAACTCACACCGCTACGTCGTATAGTTTAATTACACTATCATTACACTCTTTAGTGCGAGATTCAGATGAATCCAAGAACCTTTGTGGATTGTCAGCGCTTCAGTCGTCGAAAGGTTCAGTCTCTGGGATGTAAAATTATACATGTACTTACGGGCTGATGCAGTGTTCTAATTGCGTTATTCGGTACGTACAGTACATACAAAAGCGACAGGTCCTTTTGTTGCTAAGCACTTGCTTCATAGTGACCTACTTGCAGTTCTACAGTATATGTAGAGCAACCCGAAACACCTGCAGATGTACTTCGATCGCAGTTGCATTGTAGAGGGAACTAGGCTACCTAGAACTGTAATTGGCAGGCCTATAGCAAGACAAGACTAATTACAAGTATTGAAATTCTAATCTAAAAAAATCCGCAATCAACATGTAAGGCTACAAGCTGCATTCTGCATTCTGGATCAGTCCTAAATTAATGCATTTTTGAGACGGGATTTCTTTATTAAACACAACCTTCGGATGAAATATTCATGATAATGAACATAACAACACAGCGGAGGCCCCCTTTCCTGCAATCAAGAAGGTTGACCTGGTTACGGATTTGAATCCTTTCAGACAGTTAAAGAAGATTTGTGGAAGAATTAACTAAGAATACATGGGTGACCTACACAACTTGCAAAATGTGCCTTTCAACAATGAAGTTTGCAAAATCGTATCAAGGAGCTTTTATCAGATATTGATCGTATTGACGAAAGTTTACTGCACAGAAAATGCGGCATTTCCAAATATATACATGCGTCATGTCGTCTTCAATGTATATATTTGATAAAAATGATTTGTCATAATCTTCTTGTTTGCACATGCAGAGAATGTGTGGTAGTATTTCTCGCGTCCCACTGATTTGTGTGTTGAATAGCAGGAGAGAACCCATAAGCTGCCACCGCTGGTCCGCACGGTGCGCAGGGGCGGAGCACACGTTAGAATGACGCGGAGATCTATCACTGTTTTGTTTACCTTGTGCTTGAGAAGTGTTTTTGTAGTTGTGTTATTGTTTTAGATGCCTCGTCTCCTGTTTTGTTCTGCTATTCTTATGGGATTGTAAACTACAGGCGTGCAGTTTCCCAGGGATATGCTTTGCGTTGTTCCTTGCGGAGTAGACCATTTAACTCTAAAATAATGCAGGCGTTGTAGTGATAGTGTATTTGCGTGTGCGCTGCCTTCACACAACCTGCTACCCGGCTGAAGTAGATCCAGCCATCCAAGCCAACCTCGGGAACGCGTACCACACACCTATGTACAGTATGGTACAGTACAATCAAAGCTCCCTGATACAATGTACGGACGCTCCCTCTTTTTAGGTCGCTGGTCCGGAGCTCGGCCGGGAGTATTTCCGCCATACTAGTAAGCTCCCGCCCCCCTCCCACCATGGCATGCAGACTCAGGTACGACTTTGAGCTCTGGGTTCGAGCCTAATCATTTTGTACGCAGTCATGACGGTATCGAATCGCAGAAATTTTGTGGCTGGTTCTTCCTTTCCTCAAAGTTTCATGTGTTTCTATAACATTCAACACCGTAGAATGATGTGCAGCGGCTTTTAGTTCACATAGTGACATACTGGACTTGTGGAGCCTCGTTAAAACCCGGCAGCACAACGCAATGAAAGTCCTGTCAATTTTGACATCTATGGCACGTTGTAATCCTCAGTCGAGATGTTGCACACAAAGGAAAGTGCGTAGCTAATGCGACGATGGATACGTGCTTCCAAAATCGGAGAAAATTGCTGAAACCTACCAGTTTGTCTTTTAATTAAGTATGTCCCTGAGGCGCCTACCAATAACGCAGCCACTACAAGTCGGAAGATATGGCGTTTTGAGCGGCTTAAAACAGATCCATGGGGATTACATCTCCACCAGTCTAACTGCCTTATCTATTGTACAACGTGAATTAAAATTTATTGGAATTTAACGTCTCTCTGCACTGCTTTTCTGCGCGCATCGCTGTGGATGTCATCAGCGGCGGGACCTGCTCGCTGCTGCGGTGGGTTGCCATGGGAATACGCGCCCCCTAGACTCGACACCGTGACACGATTACGGTCGCTAAGTCGGCGTACATGATGTACAGTCCAACGCTTTTCGATCCGGCCGCGCAACGTTCCGAATCTGTCAGAGACCCGCTTTCAGCAGATGGCGGCGGATCTCTCACATGGGACCCGACGGAGAAAATACCAGCAAAAATCGAAGCGTGCAGGTAGATAGCGTTCCGCTATATTGCGCTATGAATATTGGGATGGCGTATTTTCATGGCCAGAAGTCTTTGCGCTTTGCATGAATGCAAGAACACATCTTTTTGTCAGCAGAAAACAGGTTTCTTATCTTCTTGTAAAGCCCAAGCTTACCGCCTGCATTATGCATTGCCCGCGTTTGTTTTTCAAGCTCTTTGCGTGATCGATTAATCAATAGCAAAGAACAGGGGGAGGGGCCAGATGCATCTATTATGGCGAGGCTATTTGTCTGTCATGTGCTTCAATGGGTTTTTTAAAAGTTCTAAAATACATCTGAGATCCCTTTTTTCTGTTTTGATGCCATTGCCCTCTTCCGAATGGATTTATGCTGGATCTTTCAGTACCAGTGAGGGCAGGATTTGACGCAAACGGGAAGAAAGACTGTCTCTTTCTCGGCAAACATTCGCACGAGAACAATCGACAAGCAGGTGGCTTCGTCAGGCAACCTGCTGATCGCGTGGACGTCTTTGCCTCCTCGTCGATTGAATCTTCCTGCTAGCATGCTCGAAAAGTGAAGTCCTTCAAACACACGTGTCTTAACAATTCAGACAGGCACCGGCGATGAAAGCCGTCCTCTGTAAGCACATTCCCCGTCCACATACCCCAACCTTGCCCTAACGAAGCTGAGTTCTCAAGTTTGTGTGTATGATTTATAGCCCGGTGCGTGTTAATAAACATAGAAAAGACAATCGTTTATCTTGCAAGTCACACGCTGTACCTCATTTCAAGCACACTGAATTATGCAAATACATATATGTATGGAGAACCGCATAAAGCAGTGCAGAGTATACTACTGATTGTTATGAAGAAAATTATATGTCTATTTTCGAAAGTTAGCCTGGAAAGACATTCGAATAAACAGTTACGCCTTGATATGGGAATCTGAAGACATGTACGGATTTACTAGACAAATAGTGAGACGGTTTATCATATAGATACATGTATATATTTGACAAATGTTGTTTGTACTGGACCAAAAGCGGTCTTGCTCATGCATGCTCATAGCATCCCTGGATTTAGATACACCAAGAAACGCACGAAAAGTTGTAAACGTGCCGAAAATTCATCACTATGGCAAAGAGATACCCGTCAAGGGAAAGTAGATATACTTGTAAAACACGCTTTCAAGACGTTGCCGTCGTTTTATATTCTCGTTCTTCCCGAGTCAAAGGGCTTCTGTGAGCCTAATGCGCAGTGCCACCCCGATATAGCACCAGAGTGGAGGCAAGCCATAAAAGTGTTCAATGGTCGCTTTTGAAGCATTTGTCCGCAATGGAAAAGCTGAAAATCTGGCTGACGCATAACTCGAGGATCTGCATCTCGGGACCACAAGTGGCACTGTCCTCAAGAGCACTCTAAACGCTTCACGAATAGTAAATCTAACGGTGAACAACCCCGAAAAAAACGTACACAGGCGGAGGAGAGCAAGGTTCGCGGTGTTTCAATTAGACTGAGGGACGAGTCGAGTGTAGATGACGAACAGGGCTTTTAGCTACAACTGGTTCTGTCCATCACGTTTTACCGACTAATACCGCAGTTCTTTGTGCTGTATGACGGGCACTTCCTGGTCGGTAATCAATTATGTTGCATCAAGGAGGTTAAAATAGATAAAAACGAAACGGCGAGTGAGTCAGTGACCCCTTAGTAAAGAAAAGTATGAAGAAAAAAGTTACCACAACGTAAACGTAAAGACCATTCAAACCAAGTGCGTCCATGACTTAAAAAAGTTCGACCTTAGGGTTGTATCTATACCAACCAACAGACCAGGCCAACAAGCTCAGACCTTTTGGCTTAGTCACGGGTTAGCGGCGTTGGTTTCGTGAGCTAGCGGTCCCGGGTTCGAATCCCGGGAGCTAGGGAACTGTTTCTACTCGCCTCCTGAGCATTTCATATTGATTAGAACATATACACACAACTCACAACACCTGCTAATTGAATTTTAACACGCATACAGCTGCGTGTAGCCCTGCGTCTCGAGTTGAAGAGCTACGCCAAGTTATCGCTCTACAAGGCTGTTTTCCTCTTCTGATAGAATAGAACTTCTAGATCTATTGCAGTCGGTTTCTATTGCACCCATACGAAGGATGACACCAATGGTCCGATACCAATGGCATATAAACCCGATACCAATAAAACTTGCTGTAGTGCTAGTATATACCACCAGGAGCTAGCATCGTCGGGGACGTTCTCGTGGAGTCTACTCAAGAGTGAGCTTGGTTTGATCGTCATAGTCGTAATTTTTATCAAATGTTTTGCTTATATCAAAACGTGCCCTACTGCCTTGTGATAGACACAGTAATCCCCACGTTCAGCCCTGTTCTTCAATCAGAGGTTAGGCCCCGGCTCTTTTTTTTTTACCTTTTGGGGCGTTTTTATCGGGCTTTCTATTGTGTTCTGTTTTCCTGATGTCTCGCGGCCCAAGAAAATAGTGCAAAATATAAAGCCCTGTAAAAGCGACTAAAAAACGTCAACTTGACACAGTCGGAGCATACCCTCTGCTGTAGAGTAGTATAGTTCAGACCTTCTAACCGAAGTTTAACCTTTATCATGCTACATTATGAGCGAATCAGCACGACTGTGGAGGTGCGGAGTTGCCGGTAGCGTGCCGCGGGTCAAGGTGGACAGCTGGTTCGACTTCGGCATCTCCGCGTCATCGACTGGTCCGTTGTTCAGATAACGATCCGACTATGGGCGCGTTTCACAAAGACACCGATAATTAAATAATGAGGGGACCTAGTTTAGTAGGACGCCGAGCTCGAACGCAGTGATACATACTAATGACCGTCTCCGGAGTGAAAGTTGGCAGGAGGAACAACAAAGCAATCGTCGTCGGATCTGATTCCTCTTATCCGATCAAACATGCATGCAGCCCGGCGCCTTGCGTGCGTACGAAAGGAAGAGAGCTAATTTGTCTTCCTCCGAGGGACCAGAGAAATGAGCAAGCGATTACCCGACTGGAAGTAAGTCCACGTTGGGGGTGTGACATACTCCATTTGCTTCACTGTCTGCGTCTCCCGTGTGACTACATGTGTTGTGTGCATGGTTTGGTCGTGTCATATAATGCTGCTGGTCCGCATGTTTCTCAATCCTATCCTAATGTTGCAGTTTTACTTGTATCCGTAAGAACCATGTGTAAAGTTGGAAGACCGGTCTACAAGCCACCCAATAGCTGATGGTACTTACATTTGTGCATAGTCTGTGTAACACGAACTCTGCAGTCCAGGGCTGTAACTGGGATGTTGGGCAGGCTGCTATAAGCGAGATTTAATCAGGCTACATTTTTGTGATTCGAATTCTCTTTCAAAGCTTTGCTGTCTCTTGTACATTCTGGATGAAGGGGTTTCTTTTGCAATGCCAGACAGTTGGCTCTGTCTGGTTGCCTGTTACGTTCTGTATAATGGCGTTGTACGCTGACTTAATTAGTTAAAGAACTAAATTCAGACAAATTAAAAGCAATAGTGGGAAATGTAGGACGCATGCATGGGCACAGCGTATGCGAAGTTATGAGCTCAAATCAAAGTACTAACGTTATTTGGTTAACAAAAACAATGGCGAGAGTTCGTGATGACGACCGGCAATGTGATACGTGACGATGTAGTGTACCTTTTCATCCACTTCATGTCCTCGAGTTCGTTTTGCTGACGTCACAGTGTATCTACTTGTCAACAACAAGGTCGTTGATAGATCTGAAGATATTGTCTATGGTTAAAAACAAGCCATCCTTCCTTTCTGAGTGTTCGTTTGACTTCATAATACACTACGGTACAAATTAGTATACCTGCCAACGGCTTTAGCTTAGTTCTGTAGACACCACATCAAAAAGTAATTGACAATCCCACACAAGAAAAACTACTCCAGATTTGTTTTGAATATTTCTCGGGTTATTATCGAATTTTTGAGAGGAATCCACGGGCGTCAGGGTCAGCACGTGTTCGTATCAACCCCGCCGACTTGATGATGTTCCATACCGATGTTAACTTTCCTTTCCTCTGCTTCCTTTGCGGAAAGTGTGGCATTGTTGTAAGCATGCTTTTTCACTGAAGTTTTTGCGCTTTGATGTAATACTAGCTACGTCGATGTAGGTTAGACATCCAGGTAATAAGATACGCCAAAAATAGTTACTCAAGCAACTGGATATGGTTTTGAAACGGTCAGACGTTTCGGAAAGAATCCACTTTCCTTCGTCAGTGACACTGAAGTGATCTGCAAGAAACACGTCTTTTACGAGGGGCGTGCAATAAGTAATGGTCCTGACCCACTTCCAGTTGTCTGATCTAAATGAAATTTTGTATGTGTAATAATTCATATCTCTATGGGTTATGTTGCAAAAGACAGCTCTGAACTAATTGTGGTTTCTGATTTACTGGTGTTTGAACTTAGTCAGGTGCGAAATGGACCAGGTGTGAAATGGAACCAGTTGAGTGTCGCGCAGTGATCCGGTTTTTGTATTTGAAAGGACGCACACCAAAGAAGACTTTTGATAAAATAAATGAAACTTATGGTGATGATGCCCCATCACATGACCTTGTAAAACGCTGGCATCCTGAATTCAAACGTGGCTGGAAGTCTGTGGAAACAGCTCCCAGACCTGGTCGTCCCTCTTGTGCCATTGATGAGGCATCAGTTGGAGGACCAACCTGGGGTGTCCTACAAAATCGGTGTCCAGAGCTGCATCAAACGATGGGAGAAATGCATAACTCTGGGTGATTCCTATGAAGAGAAAGACTAATAACTGTGCCAAGTTTCATTAATCTCCTGCTATGGGAAATGGGTCAGGACCATTACTAATTGCACGCCCCGTATACTCTAACTATGAATGAAGACAATTTCAGATGTCCGTACGGGGGGAAAGTTTACACCAAAACAAACCTTCACTGAAGAACCTTTGGCCAGTTACGATTCTCCAGCTGTTTTTTTTTTCAGTTTCTGTCCACAGGAATGTGCACACTCTGAGTTCTCTACTTTTCTAGTACCATAATCCCTGATAGGGTTCGACATGTGTGTGTGTTTGTACAAATGAGTCAATTTTCCAAGCGCCATAGATTTGTACTTTCGTCATACGGGCACAGTTCTTTCTCTTGCATCAGAGCTAAATTCAAAGAAAGTCTTGTCAGAAAGGAATCCCTGTACGTGGCAAAGTGTTACAAAAAGGAGGAACATTTCAATTTTCCTAGAACAATGAACGCGTGTTCTGCGACTTGACTCGACCTGCTAGCCACAAACGTCTAAACACACGTCCAAAAACGGACTTGTCAACTGTTGAACGTAACTTGCATTGTTTTCTAACTCATAGGACACTAACATACATCTACAAACATCTCTTGTCCCTGACTGGGTAAAATCAATTATGAAAAGTGTTATCAGTGGATTCATATTTCAGCATATTTTGCCTGATATGTAATGGCGCGACCACTTCGTGGTCGTTGGGTGATTTTGACGTCGTAAGAAGTTCTGGCAGGCTATGACAGAACTAACCACCGACATGGATCTAAGACAGTCTTTTCAGTGACAAGAAAGCTGAATTTTGCACGACACGTACGACGAATGGCCTCCATTTCCAATCGTACGACAACCGCACGACGAATGCATGTGGCCGGGCTCCATGAAAAAATTGTACTAATCTACATAACAACTGCTCCTTCATATCCTTCCTCCTGGTATATTTTGACCTTTTAACTTTCCTCAGTCAATACCCTTTGGTATCTGGGTGTTGTATAAGCATTTGAACTGACCGCCTATGTACACCACATATTGAGATAAAAGCTTGTTATGTTGTTGAGCCCCGGGTCTACAGGCAATGACTAGGGCGTGTTTGTGACGCAAACAAGGGCGAATTATGCCAAAGGGACACACACTTTAGTCTATTGCACAGTACACAAGAACCAAATGGTGCAACTTAGAGCGGGCAAACAGTTTAGCCGTTGACGTTGTCGAAAACGTTTATAAAGTCACGATGAAGGAAATATTCCAGAAGAAAAAGTTGCATGAAATAGTTACAGAAAGGAGGGCAGGTCGCACGGTCGATCGGAGTTGCTAAATAATGTCAAATATCCTTGGAACAGGTGTGGAGCAGTTGTCAGTCTGGAGGTCACCTTGTTTAGTAGGTACACTCATACTTGGTCTCATGCGGACGAAATAATCACATGTACAGATGTGTGAATATCGTATTGCTTCAGTAGCTAGTAAGAGGACCAAGCCACGGCATTTACGTAGGCAGGCTTTACACTTGTTTTTTTTCTTTCACAAGTGTCGTAAACTACAGCTTCGTGAGTGTTAAGAGAAATAAAGTGAAGTCTACAACATACAGACGTCCAGGCTGAAGTACACTGAAGTACTGTATTAGATTCCCTTTTACCGCACTGTGTTTACACTCAAAAAGCTGTAGACTACGAGAGAACTAGTCTACGATGTCTAGTATGATAGTATCAAAAGACTAGTGTAAATGAAGCCTGCTTTCGTTAAGTGACAGAAAGCAGTTCCCCGTGATACAACACTTCCTACGCTGGGGACAAATCGCCGTAGAGAGCGTCATTTGAAGCAGAGGCCTGGTGATGCATATTGTGGGTGTGCAGAAAATACCCCAGAGATAAAGCTGCATACAGATGACATTCTTCACTGTTAACGTTGCCCTTTCCTTCTTTTCTCGATGGTCTTTGTAGAAATGAAACACCTGTCTAACTCAGGGGAAAAGCCAGACGTAATCAGACCTCCTTGAAAGCCGTCCGTGAAGTTATCGAAGTACGATTGAAGCGCCATGCTGTCCAACTTGCCTTGCACGTCTTTAGTCCTTCCAGCCGTCTCCACCAAGGCTGGATAACGGGCTATATAGCTAGTTATGAAGGGATGTAGTGGGGCCGCGTAGCACAGTGGTAGTGTATACGGCCCGAGACCGAGAGGTCGCCGGTTCGAATCCGCCTCCGTGTTGCCGGTCTTGTGCCCTTGGGAAAGGCACTTTACACGACTTTCCTCACTTTACTCAAGTGAAAAATGAGTCGTCCCTCGGATAGGACGTTAAATGGAGGTCCCGTGTATGGGGAGAGCCACACCCCATGCACGTTAAAGAACCCCCACACGTGCGATGGTGCGGTGTGGTTGGAGCAAACCCTTCTGTCCGGAGTTGGTGATTCACTTCAAATCACCCGGTTGGAGGCCTGGCGAACCTCCGTACCGTATCAGCCACACGGTGATTTACATCATTCACCCGGACGGGAGACCTGGCGCATCCCCGTCTTGTAATTAGCCAGCGAAAGGGTATGTCACCCCGAAAGGGGCGGTATCACCCCGTCGTGTGCGAACATGTGCGAACATGTTTACATTTGATCACGTCGACCGATGATGATGATGATGAAGGGATGTCAAGTTGAAGACGACTACGTGAGACAGCGATAGTATAACTTTCATAGCCTTAACATTTGCATATTTCATTTTATATGTGACCGTTTCCAAAATCATATCCAGTTGCTTGAGTAACTACTTTTTGGCACATTTTATATGTTACCTTAAGCATATTCGTAAAGATGAAACCTATTAGTGGTCATAGGGAGAAAACACATACCCATCACTTAGAGATAAATACTACAATTTCATATCGCTCGTGGTAGAATCGTACTGTTTAGGAAGCTGCGTAGATGTCTAAACAACCGCATTCTCCAGAAAAAAACATAATCACTAAATTTCGGAAGTGCCTTCTATGGTCTCATCTTACGTATGAGTCGCTTTACGATAGCAGGGTCCAGGGACCGAAATCATGACGTTTCTACATACCATATGGATCTGTTCCTTTGCATTTCTGTAAACCAACAACAACATCAGCGGAAGGCTGAATTCCTACCTTGCACGACTATTCCAATCGTTGAGTCGTCCGCGCCGTTTGCCTGGAATATCGGAGTCGTTTACAAGAAGCGTACGGAACAAAGACGGCTCGGAGCGCGTTCTGTGTGGCGCGGGCCGCCGGGTCAACCTGTCCTTGGTACTAGACTTGACCTCCATTGTGCAGAGGTCAACTCGCGTGTGAATCGTAACCCATCAGCCAAAGGGTTAGGCCAAGCGCGGCCACGCGGGCGGAATTTTACTACACCGGGGCTCCATCGTCCCGTGACAGGACATAAAAAGCAATTCCCAATTTGAAGCGCCTTTGTATTCCTAACTCGGTTGTTGTAATGTTGATGCCCTGCAGTGGCGAAGATAAGAAGGGCGTTCAACCCAGTTCTGCACAGTGGATAACAGCACGCTACAACACAGGGCACCATACAGCCGTGTGTTCTTCTCTATACCGTTAACATTCTCGTTGCCTTCCAGCCTTTCCTGCTTATGATTTGTTCTAATATCGGACGCACGTTCAGACAAAGCCGGCAAACTTTGCTCGCTCCTGGGCATGTTATTAACCAGGACCTGGGCAGATTATCGACAAGTCAGGCGCACACAGTCATGTATGGAGCAGGCACAGAATATAATGAACATCACGCCGAGCCGACCACCCAGGTACTCAACACTTGGAAACCCTCCTTTACCGTATTAGGCTTATTATTCCAAATAAATGTCGTATAAGCTGGTTATCCATTTCAGATGTTCGACTGCTTTGTGTGTTTTCAGAGTTGGCAAGAGGAGTCTTGTTCCCAGAATTCCAATAGAGAAAAAACAGATAACTGGTTGGCATTGGTGAAAATACACAGGCTGGTACCAAAGTGCTACTGATATGAATGCAATACCAACTGAGCTAACAACTTGTCATTACCGATTCACATAGTAAATGAGGGGGTACAAATTTGCGACGGTGCAGGTGTAACATTATCCGCATCACCATTTACCGTTTTAATTACATGTTGTTAATTATCCACTCCACTTGATTAGACGTTAGATAGGCAAACCAAATTTCGCTGTATGTAAACTATGTCATTTCACATGCAATTAATTTTTGTTGTTGCTTACATATTCAAAGTTTAGTTAGAATCTGTGCTTTGAATAAACACAAATTCAGACTCGCTGCCTGTGGTGTCAAAGTTAGGTATTTTCTCACAGCGACAATACTTCCATATGGTTTACTACTGAAGTGTAAAAAGCACACAGTGCTGACTGGCACAACGGCATAGTATCAGTTGCCTGGGGTTTTGAGTTAAAGCCAATCTGATGAGATGTGTATGTAGAAAAGTTTGAGATTTTTGCGGACTGATCCGACACATTCTATGTTCTTTTCCTTTGGGGTTTGTGGCTTCAAACATATGGCTTCACCCTAAGCTAAATCTTGTATTGAGCATAGGCATTCATGGTTTGACCAGAAACTTTGGAATATGTGGATCACACGGACACCTAAAAAGTCATGAATAAAAGTAAATGAATGGTAGATATATGTTTCTTCTACATTTCTTCCTTACAGCTGCGTTACAATAATCATGACGCTGTACAGTCCATGGAAGGAAACCTACACAGACTGACACCTCGTGGCGATTGTTGAAACGCGGACATATTCCTGCTGACGCATTCCCGGGATCACTCGCATTCTCCCCCGCCAGCCTCCAACCCGAGTCGCGCTCTTA